>NC_079191.1:358990397-359236098 GCF_029499605.1 Hyla sarda
AGGCCGGAGCCTGCCCGGAGTGGAGAAGATGACCCCCGGAGAAGAAGGACAGCCCGGACCGGTTCACCCTCCACCCGGAATGCCGCCGGACACTACAGGAAGGATGGATGGATGGCCCGGACCACCCTGACAGGTAGGGGGAGAGAAGCGGGTGGTGGTGGCGGCGGCCTATGGCACCGCAAAAGCCACTGCAGTGCATTGATTTAAAGCACTCGCTTTAAATCAATGCTCTGCAGCGGTGTCGAGGGGGGATAAATAGCCGATAACTTATACCGGAATATCAGCTATCTGCCCTAACCTCCCCAGATTATCTGTATCGGCCCTAAAAAAACGATATCGGTCAATCCCTAATATTGTGTGCGCCACTGCTCCATAAGAACCCAAAGCTTGCGGAATAGAGGGGGGAAATTCTTTGCATAATGGTAGATATAATGAGAAGTAAGGAGGAATCCCAGATATTTAACCCCTTAAGGATACAGCCCATTTTGGCCTTAAGGATACAGCCAATTTTATTTTATATTCTGTGATACCCATGACTACATACTTTTCTGTTATTGTACCGCTTTAAAATTAGTATGTTTAAAATCCCTCTATTTTGACGACCTATATCTTTCTAATTTTTCTTTATAAGGGGCGGTAGGAGGGCTCATTTTTTGCGCCATGATCTGTACTTTTTATCGATACCACAATTGCATATATGAAACTTTGAAGTCGCTTTTTATTAATTTATAAAAAATTTTGGGAATAAAATGTGACAAAAAAGCAACAATTTTGGATTTTTTTTTTACATTTACACTGTTCACCTTACTGGATCATTAACATTATATTTTGATAGTGCTCCCCCAAGTATTATATGTGGTGGGTGCAGCCCCCTGCTGGATCCCTGGGAAGTGGTTTTGGGGTTTGGAAGCCCTTATGGGCAGACTCATCTGGGGGAGAGGCAGGGTTCGCATGAAATATAACAGGTGGGTTCACTTGGAAGGGGAAGGAGGAGGGGGTGTTACCAGAGTTTAGGTTGTATTTTCTGGCCAAAAAACTCCAAAATATTAGACGAGGGTGGAGTGAAGCACTATGGGGGGATTTATTTGAGTTTTATAGGGGGCACTATGAGAGTTTTTTTTTTATTTGTTGAAGCAGGTCTTCCAGTGAGGAAGGACTTGGAGCATATTTCATTGCAAGGATTATTTAGGAAAACCTGGCAAGAAGTTAAAAAAAGATGTAATATAAAAGGAAGTATAAATAACACGATATTATGGGATAATATTCACTTTGAACAATTTAAAGGGTTAGGGAGTGACTTTGGGAAAGGTAAAGGGGTTAAATATGTGTCACCGTTTTTTTCAAAATGGAGAGATAAAGGGTTTTGAAACACTAAAGAGTGAGTATGGATTGAGAAAGAACATAAACTTTGGTATATTCAACTAAATGAAGCTTATAGATGCACTGAAAGGAAGGAAAAATTAAAATTGTGTACACATATGGTGGTAGAATATTTGGATTTGGAAGGAGGAGGGAAGTTAAAATATATATATATATATATATATATATATATATATATATATATATATATATATATATATATATATAGGATACTTCTTAGAACTGTCCCTGTTAAGTTTCAGGAAAACAAAAAAAGGAGGTGGGAAGAAGCACTTGGCCGGATCTCTCGGGAAACATGGGAAGGCATACTGATGAATGTTAATAAATGTTCTATTAACCTCTTAAGGACCAATGACGTTGTGGAACGTCATGGCACCCTGGGCTTTAAGGACCAATGACGCTCCACAACGTCATGGCGTTTTCCGGTCTCTGCCGCTCGCCGGGCAGAGATCGGAACCGGGTGCCTGCTGAAATCCTTCAGCAGGCATCCAGGGCAAACGCCGAGGGGGGCCATGTAGGCCCCCCATGTCGGCGATCGCCGCAAATCGCAAGGGAAATCGCCCTTGCGATCTGCGGCGATACCGGGCTGATCGGGTCTCTGGGACCCGACCGCCCGGTAATTTCGCATGATCCCGGCTGTCACAGACAGCCAGGACCATGCTGAAGACTAGGAGTGAGGTGGCAAGCCTGCCACCTCCTCCGATCCCCTGCGATCCGTCGGTTAACTAACCGACCAATCGCGGGGGGGGGGGGGGGTTACTTCCTCCCGTCCTGCCCGGCCCCTGGACGTCCGGAGAGGACGGGAGGAAGACCGGAGGACGCGGCGGGGGACGGGGGAGTGCTGGGGACCGGCCCCGGTACTTACCTGAAGACCCGGATCCAGACGATGAAGACTGAGGTAGCGGCGACAGGTGCGACAGCCGCGGTCGGGCCCTTTGCAGCAATGCACGTCGCCGTAAAGCGACATGCATTGCTGTAATGGGACCCTGTAAACTACAACTCCCAGCATGCCCAGACAGCCCTTGGCATCTGGGCATGCTGGGAGTTGCAGTTTTGCAACATCTGGAGGTCCACAGTTTGGAGACCACTGTGCCCTTCCAGATGTTGCAAAACTACACATCCTCAGCATGCCCTTACTGTCCAGGCATGCTGGGAGTTGTAGTTCTGTAGCATCTGGCCCTTCAGATGTTGCAGAACTACAACTCCCAGCATGTCTGGACAGTTTTGGCATACTGGGAGTTGTAGTTTTGCAACATCTGGAAGGGCACAGATTGGGAACCACTGTATTAGTGGTCTGCAAACTGTAGTCCTCCAGATGTTGCAAAACTACAACTCCAAGCATGCTGGGAGTTGTAGTTCGGCAACATCTGGCTCTAAAGATGTTGCCGAACTACTACTCCCAGCATGCCTGAGAATGCTGTGAGTTGTGGTTTTGCAACAACTGGGGGCACACTAGTTGGGAAACATTGTCTGTTTCCTAACTCAGTGTTTCCCAACCAGTGTGCCTCCAGCTGTTGCAAAACTATAACTACCAGCATGCACTGATAAACTGTGCATGCTGGGAGTTGTAGTTTTGCAACAGCTGGAGGTCCCCCCCCCCTGTGAATGTACAGGATACATTCACATGGGCAGGGGGCTTACAGTGAGTATCAGGCTGCAAGTTTGCGATGCAGCAAATTTTGCGCGGCAGCTCAAACTCGCTGTAACCCCCCTGCCCGTGTGACTGTACCCTAAAAACACTACACTACACTAACACAAAATAAAATGATAAGTAAAAAAACACTACATATACACATACCCCTACACAGCCCCCCTCCCCAATAAAAATGAAAGTGTCTGGTACGCCACTGTTTCCAAAATGGAGCCTCCAGCTGTTGCAAAACAACAACTCCCAGTATTGCCGGACAGCCGTTGACTGTCCAAGCATGCTGGGAGTTTTGCAACAGCTGGAGGCACCCTGTTTGGGAATCACTGGCGTAGAATACCCCTATGTCCACCCCTATGCAAATCCCTAATTCAGGCCTCAAATGCGCATGGCGCTCTCTTTTTGGAGCCCTGTCGTATTTCAAGTCAACAGTTTAGGGTCACATATGGGGTATCGCCGTACTCGGGAGAAATTGCCTAACAAATTTTGGGGGGCTTTTTCTCCTTTCACCCCTTATGAAAAGGTGAAGTTGGGGGTCTACACCAGCATGTTAGTGTAAAAAAAAAATTTTTTTTACACTATCATGCTGGTGTTGCCCTATACTTTTCATTTTGACAAGAGGTAAAAGGGAAAAACGCCCCCCAAAATTTGTAATGCAATTTCTCCTGACTACGGAGATACCCCATATGTGGGCGCAAAGTGCTCTGGGGGCGCACAACAAGGCCCAGAAGGGAGAGTGCACCATGTACATTTGAGGTGATTTGCACAGGGCTGATTGTTACAGCGGTTTTGACAAACGCAAAAAAAACAAAACCCCACATGTGACCCCATTTCGGAAACTACACCCCTCACGGAATGTAATGAGGGGTGCAGTGAGAATTTTCACCCCACTGGTGTCTGACAGATCTTTGGAACAGTGGGCTGTGCAAATAAAAAATTTTGTACAGCCCACTGTTCCAAAGATCTGACAGACACCAGTGGGGGGTAAATGATCACTGTACCCCTTGTTACGTTCCTCAATGGGTCTAGTTTCCAAAATGGTATGCCATGTGGGTATTTTTTTCTGTCCTGGCACCATAGGGGCTTCCTAAATGCGACATGCCCCCAAGCAAAATTTGCTCTCAAAAAGCCAAATATCACTCCTTCTCTTCTGAGCATTGTAATTCGCCCGTAGTGCTCTTCAGGTCAACTTATGGGGTACCTCCATACTCAGAAGAGATGGGGTTACAAATTTTGGGGGGTATTTTCTGCTATTAACCCTTGCATAAATGTGAAATTTGGGGGGAAACACACATTTTAGTGACAGTTTTTTAACATTTTTTTACATATGCAAAAGTCGTGAAACACCTGTGAGGTATTAAGGCTCACTTTATTCCTTGTTACGTTCCTCAAGGGGTCTAGTTTCCAAAATGGTATGCCATGTGGGTATTTTTTCCTGTTCTGGCACCATAGGGGCTTCCTAAATGCAACATGCCCCCCAAAAACCATTTCAGAAAAACGTACTCTCCAAAATCCCCTCGTCGCTCCTTCGCTTCTGAGCCCTCTACTGCGCCCGCCGAACACTTTACATAGACATATGAGGTATGTGCGTACTCGAAGAGAAATTGGGCTACAAATATAAGTATACATTTTCTCCTTTTACCCCTTGTAAAAAATCAAAAATTGGGTCTACAAGAACATGCAAGTGTAAAAAATGAAGATTGTGAATTTTCTCCTTCACTTTGCTGCTATTCCTGTGAAACACCTAAAGGGTTAAAATGCTGACTTAATGTCATTTTGAATACTTTGGGGGGTGCAGTTTTTATAATGGGGTCATTTATGGGGTATTTCTAAGATGAAGACCTTTCAAATCCACTTCAAACCCGAACTGGTCCCTGAAAAATTGTGATTTTGGAAATTTTGTGAAAAATTGGAAAATTGCTGCTGAACTTTGAAGCCCTCTGGTGTCTTCCAAAAGTAAAAACTCGTAAATTTTATGATGCAAACATAAAGTGGACATATTGTATATGTGAATAACAAAAAAAAATTATTTGGAATATCCATTAACTTACAAGCAGAGAGCTTCAAAGTTAGAAAAATGCAAAATTTTCAATTTTTTCATCAAATTTTGGAATTTTTCACTAAGAAACAAGTATCGACAAAATTTTACCAATAACATAAAGTAGAATATGTCACGAAAAAACAATCTCTGAATCAGAATGAAAGGTAAAAGCATTCCAGAGTTATTAATGCTTAAAGTGACAGTGGTCAGATGTTCAAAAAACGCTCTGGTCCTAAGGTGTAAAATGGCCTGGTCCTTAAGGGGTTAATCAAAGATACCAATTTATGCAATTAAGAATGATCTACCATCTGTACTACTCACCGATACAGTTAAAAAAGATAGGCTGTTGGAAGAGTGCAGTCTGCCCTAAGTGTGCCACAGCGGACGTAGATTTAATTCATCTGTTATGGGTATGTCCAAAGGTTCAAGAATTCTAGGTTACGGTATTTCGGAAGATTGGAAATAAATTGAATTTTTGAAAAAGATTGGTCGGGATGGAGGTTATTCTTGGAGACCTTAGTAAGATTAAGAAAGGTCGAGAACTATTAAATCGCATTTTCATGCTAGCTAAGGTGGTAGTCTTGAGGGGGATTTTTGGAAATAGGGGCCCTAATGTAATTGAATAGGAGAGACTACCGTATTTTTCGCCATATAAGACGCTCCGGCACATAAGACGCACCCAATTTTAAAGGGTGAAAATCTAGAAAAAAAAGATTCTGCACCAAATACAATAAAGTATAGGACAGTGATCTTCAACTTGCGGACCTCCAGATGTTGCAAAACTACAACTCCCAGCATGCCCAGACAGCCGCTGGCTGTCCGGGCATGCCAGGAGTTGTAGTTTTGCAGCATCTGGAGGTCCGCAGGTTGAAGACCACTGGTATAGGAGGTAATACTCACGTGTCCCCGTAGCTCCGGACCCGTCACCGCTGCCCTGGATGTCGCCCTCCATCGCTGTCGCCGTGTCCCCATTGCTCTGGAATGTCTGTGCTGCCCGCTATCCTCGCTCTCCGTCGACGACATCAAGTTGCTACGCACGCCGCTCCTATTGGATGAGCAGCTGGGTTAGTTTCACTTTCGCTTCAGACACGGCGGTCAGCTTTGATCGCCGCTTCTGAAGGGTTAACACAGGGCATCGCCGCGATCGGTGATGTCCTGTATTAGCCGCGGGTCCCGGCCGTTGATGGCCGCAGGGACCGCCGCGGTATTTGCCGTATAAGACGCACCAACTTTCCCCCCAGTTTTGGAGAATAAAAAGTGCGTCTTATACGGTGAAAAATACGGTAGTTCAAAAATTCGGAAATATGAGGAATGGAGAACTGGTAGGTCTAGTAAAAGATTAAATAGTTTCAGATCAATCTGGGCAGAATGGGGGAAGAGTGAGTTTTATTTTTTATTTATTTTTTTCTCTCTCCTTCTGGCAGGGGTGGGGGGTGGTGGTGGGTATTGCGATTGTATGGTTGAGGATTATGTACGTGTATTTATATGTGAAATTGATATAATAAAATTGGTTAAATAAAAATTAAAAAAACATTTTGATAATTCTGACATTTATGCGGGGATACTAAATATGTTTTATAAATTATAATTTTTTTTAACGCTTTTTGGGGGTAAAATGGGAAAAAGGGACGATTTACATTTTTATTGGGGGAGGGGATTTTTCTAATATTTTTAAAATTAAAAAAATATATATATATATAGATTTTTTTTTATACTTTATGTCCCCATAGGGGATAGCAATCATAGCAATCTTTTGAGCAATCCCCATAGCAATCTCCATAGCAATCATTTGATTGCTAATACTGTTCAGTGCTATGCATAGGCATAGCACTGATCAGTGTTATCGGCAATCTTCTGCTCTGGTCTGCTTGATCTCAGACCAGAGCAGAAGACCCCTGGAGGTGGCTGGAGGAAGATAAGGGGACCTCCGGACGCCATTTTGGATGATCGGATCCCCGCGGCAGTGCCGAGTGCGATCCGATGATCCATTTTAACACCCGCATTGCCGCAGATGCTGTGATCGGTATTGATCACGGCATATGAGGGGTTAATGGCGGACATCAGCACAATCGCTGATTTCCGCCATTACCGGCGGGTCCCTGGCTGCTGATAGCAGCCGGGACCTGCCGCGCTGATGCGAGCACCGGTCCGGTGCTTGCGTCATGTACAGGACATAAATGTATGTATATTAGGACCACCGCATGTATATAAGGACCACCGCATCAGGACGTAAATTTACATCCTGTGTCATTAAGGGGTTAACAGAGGAAGGGGACCACTTAAATGGGCACTGTCAGATACAAAAACATTTGATGTTGTAAAGCATGTATAACCAATAGGTTTTGCAATTGCTTTCATTGGAAAATTTTCATTATTTCATACTGAAAAAGCCAGTCAAAGAACTGCACACTAGTCCTGCTGTGTCCATCCTCCCACTGTCAGCTTGTGTCCCGCTACTGTCAGTGAGGACATGCTGGGAGTTTTAGTTTTGCTAATGCTAGGGGAGATGTTAGCAGACAGCATACTGAGGGAGGGGGCGGAGACCTGCACAGTGAGGCCACGCCCTTTCCCTTTGAGAGGAATTCAGACTAGTGAGCTAAATTAAAGGTGTAATAAAAAAATAAAAAATAAAGGGGCTAGACACATAAAAATTAGATGTACATGGTCAGGATTAGGTACTGAGTGATTTTTTTTTCTTTTTAAATGTTGTTGGATCTGTCAAGTACGCTTTAAAGGAAAATTAGGAACAGAGGAGGGCAGATAGGGGGGGGGGGGGAGATTCAGTAGCATCGCCTAGGATTTAGACAAATTGACTTTATAACCTGATGCAACCCCATAGGGCTGCAAAACCCTATACAAACAGGGGAGAGACAGGAGGGGACAGGGACAGAGTAACAAGAACATTATCTGCAAATAATCTGCATCTGCATCAAAGAGGCAAAAGGCAAAAATCAAGAGGGAAAGTGGACATCCCTGGTTGGTCCCGTTGTGGAGGGCTTTATATAAGAGCATTTAATAGAGGCAGTGGGACTCGAGTAGAAACCCCTTGGAGCAAGTAAAAAAATGGCCCGAGATACCAATTTTGGAGAGGGTAGTGAACATAAAGGGCCAACCAAGCCCATCGAATGCCTTTTCTGCATCTAAGCTCATGATAAGGGCCTGTGATGATTGAGGATGACTATGAGGTCTACAACCCTCCTTGTGTTGTCTTCCCCCTGCTGACATGGGGTAAAGCCAACCTGGTCTTTCTATATAAGGTTTGGAAGATGATAGCAGAGCCTCGTTGCCAGAACCAGTGGTTATATGAGTTATTGTTTATCTGTCAGAAATAAGGCATTTTCGTCTACACATCTGCTGCTCAAAAGATATTTTATAACACCATTCTCTGTAAACCATAGAGGCTGTATTTGAAAATGTCAGTAGATCAGCAGTTTCTGAAATACTCAGATCAGCCCCAACAAGGCACCAACAAGCATTTCACATTTAAAGTCACTAAAATCCCCTTTCTTCCTCATTCTGATGCTCGATTTGAACTTAAGCAAGTTGTCTTGACCACGTCTACATGTCTAAATGCATTGCTTCCATGTGATTGGCTCATTAGCTATTTGCACTAACAAACCTAGCCGGGTAATAAAGCCATACAGGAAGAGCTGCATCACCCAGACTTTTTATCATAAAATGTTACATGAAACTGTATAAATCTGATCAATGTAATAAGGCTGTTCAAATCTTCAGGTTGTCTACCCTCGAGATTTACAGTATATAGTTTGGGGTAGATTCAGGTCTATACATTGCATAATTGCATTGCATAACTTCAAAAATGTTTCGTTGCTAAAGGAAAGTTTTCTTAGTAAAATACTTGAACTTTTTTTTTTTTATAAAATGACTGTTTTGCAAAGGGTACATTAAATTGAAGTGTGAACTGCAAGGTAAGTGTACACTCAATTTTCACATTGTTTTAATCCATGCTTTTTATATGTTTATGTTTTAACATATTTTTTTAATTGACAGCTTATCCCCTTAAAGACACAGCCCATTTCGACCTTAAAGGTGTACTCCGCTGCTCAACATTTGGAACATACTGTTCCAAACTCTGGAGCCAGCGCCGGGAGCTCGTGACAGCACGCCATGCCCCCTCAATGCAAGTCTATGGGAAGGGGCCTGACAGCCGTCTCGCCCCCCTCCCATCGACCTTCATTGAGGGGGCGGGGTGTGATGGCATGAGGGGGCGGGGCTATGATGTCACTAGCTCCCGTCTCCAGCGTTCGGAACAGTTTGTTCCAAACGCTGAGCAGTAAAATACCCCCTTAAGGATGCCGCCAACTTCATTTTCGCACTTTCGTTTTTTTTCTCCTCGCCATCCAAAAGCCATAACCCTTATCTTTTCCATCTTCAGACGCATATGAGGGCTTGTTTTTTGTGTTACCAATTGTACTTTGTTTTGACATCTTATATTTTTAACATACAATGTGCGGCACAACCTAAAAAAATTATGTGAAAATTGAAAAGAAAACCACAGTTATGCAACTTTAGGAGGGTTTCATTTTTATGAAGTGCTAACGAATAAAATAATACCATGTTTACATGTTTTATTATTACTGTATTACTCAAAATTTGACCTATTCTGACCCCTATAACTTTACAACTTTTCCATATACGAGGCTATATGAAGGCCATGATCGCTATTGTACCACTTTATCTATTTAATTTTTTCTAGGATGTGATGTGTCCAAAAAGAAGCAATTTTGAACATTTTTTTCTGTGTTTGCCGTTCACATAGACATTAGTATGAATATTTACGCACGCGGTGATACCAAACAGGTTTAATTATTATTATTTATTTATTACACACAGGAGGAAGCAAGTGATGGCTGATGTCTGCTATTACCATGTATAAAGCGATCGCAGGTTTACTCGCACTATAACACTGTGTACTGGGTTTATTGTGGGTGAACCAGGTGTCCGTTTCTCTTTAAAGGTGTGTCATCGTCTGCAAATTTTGTGAGGTGATGCTTTGTGTTCCCATTGGTGGCAAAGTGTAAGTCTACTGGGTATGACTTTAGCTGCCAAGAAGCATTAAGGAGAACCTTTCGTAAAACTGGTATATTACTGGACAGTTTGTCTTTTCCACCATATACTCAACCAAGGGGAATTTTCCTGATAGACTCAACCTCCACTTTTCTCTTCAACAAGATATAATAAATCTAATTGCAAGTTAGCTTTATAAATTTGGCTAAATTTGGCCCAGTTTGGCAAAGCCTACCTTGAAGTATACTGTAGTCATCTACAATTGGTATTTATCTTAATATAGAATTATAGTAAAATTATTCTGTGAATAACTGAATTTATGAAACAGTCTACCTCAGGAACTGGTCACAGCAAAAACAGTTGAGGGCTTCAAAACATTCTTAGATACATTTTTAGAAACTTGATGGACCTGTGTCTTTTTTTTTTCCAACCATACTAACTGTAACTATTCCTCATTCATTGTTTCTGATTTCTCTGTTTGTAGTAGGTATACCTTATGTGAAAAAATATAACTTGAAATTTGGTGTACTTTACACAATAATGTGGAATCTTTACCCAGCACCTTAAAAGCATTTTAGTACTTGCTTTTGAAAAAGAAATGTCATCTTGAAGGAGGAAGGAAAACAATTTCTCAGCATTCAATTCTCTCTTAAAGCCCCACAACCTCTATTTTCCAGATGCTGCAAGTTTCACGACAGGCAGAAATTAACACAAGCGCAGACATGTCAAGAAGAATCTATCATCCAGCAACAATCTTCATGGGCCGCCAAATGTCAGCCAACTCAAGCATTGAACATTGCCTTACACAGAGGAAATCTCCCCAGCCCACAAAGAGCTTTTCTATTTCTGACCCACATTCAGTCAGACAGGCAGCAATAAACAGCAATGTGACAGACAGCTGTGTAGTACCAGCTAATAGTGATACTCAGTGCTTAAATAAGCCTGACAAAATAGATGGGGAGACATCATCCTTCCAGATTAGTCAAAAAATGCTGGTCACATCCATCGCTTCTTCTGAGGATGCGAGAACACACCGCGCAGAGATCGACAAGACTCAAAGTGGTAGGAAACATTTAGTTGAAAGCAGGCAATCTGCACAACTTAGCTCACAGACTCTGAAAAGATTAAGTCCAGAGAACAGAACAGGGGATTTACAGAATGACAGCCCAGGCAACAAGGTGGAAGATTCATTGATGTATGAAAGGCTGGTTCCTAATGAAGAGAGATTTACACACGCAAGCCCCTCTGGATCTCCACCTGATGCCTGTGATTACATAAATAACCAAACATCAGATAACCGGAGCGCCGCTGAAAATCTGTCAGGTATGATGCCTTTACTTATATATTTATTTTTCCTTTATCCTACACTATATTTTGTTTCTTTTTTCTTTGATATGTTCTTTATTGTCCTTGCTCTGCAGAAAGTAATCTTCTGAGTAAAAATGGATCAGCAGAAACATTCATTCTTATGCTTCCATTGTGTTCCTTGGATGAGTTTGCCAAAGTCTTATTATGTTTAGTATATCGCATGCTAATGTGTTGCTTGAACTGTGTACACTAAAGTTTTAGCTTTTATCCCACTTCACAAAACTTTCTTTAATACATTGCCCAACCTAACCGTGCCTATTGTATCTCCTGCTGGGATAGAGTTGTTTCATTTGCTGTGTGGCAAGGTAGTCTGACCAGTGAAATCGATCCTTCTTCATGCAAGAGTAACTAAGGACATAGTTGTGTACACATATGAGGAGATTAGATTCCTCGCAAGTTATTTCCACACTATTTACTAATAGTTTAAAGTTTTTGTACAGATTTTGGCCTTTTTGCTTTAACTTCAGATCATTTCTCCTTGTATCAGGAGCGATTTGTGCAGAGAGTACAGTATACGTATTTCATATAAGGCCATTCCTAGTATATTAACCTCTGGATATCCAACCACCTTGAGAGTATTTGCATTTATATGCCATAGAAGATGCTTTTGGTTGAGGTAGTGACACATGCCTTGCCAAAGAAGAAATTCTCAGCTAGTTCACTGGGTAACTTTTTATCACTATAGGTCAGAATTTTGTGTTTCCTGCACAGTGCACATTAGGAATCAATATTTTCCTATGATAAGATTTGCTTTTAATTTCTTAATTGGAGTTCACTTATAACTTTCACAGCTCAGTAAATGCCACTTTCATATTGTCATCCCTGGTCTTGGGGTTACCACAATGATGTTCCCAAGACCATCTATTGGTCCTGCCCATTTTTTTAAAGAGTCATCAGACATCACTTCTGTAGAAGAATTGCAGATTTCTCAAATGCCATCTATTGGTAGTTACTCAATGTAGAAAATACCATTATATGTATTATTTTAATATACATTGGTTAAAAAAAATGTGTATATTTTTGACCCTGCAGCTATATTACCTGTGTGTCTCTGTGAGGAAACCAAATACAGGAAGTGTGGGTGGACAAGCAGGTCCCTGTAGGCTGAGAACAAGCAGGGCCCTGTGGGCTGAGGACAAGCAGGGCTCTGTGAACGGAGGACGAGCAGGATGAGTGACAAGCCAGCAGCCTGCACAGAGCCCTGCTGGTCCTGCCCTCACTTCCTTTATTTGGTTTCCTCACAGAGACACACAGGCAATAGTTGCAGGGACAGCGTCTACATTATATAATAAGTTTTTGCTAACGACAGGTACACTTTAAAGAGCAATGATCTATAGATGGCTTCAGAGAGACTGTTTTTAACTTGAGGATAACTAATTTGCATACTTTTCCCACAGAGCATTGCCTGTAAGATTATTTGCTTTATCTGGTGATTTCCGCATGGAGAAATGATACTTGTTAGGAGTTCCTGTGAAAGAACTTTGTGTGACTGAAACAATATTTTATGAACACCTGAAGCTCACATTTAGTTTTATAGTTAACTTGCTGAGTACCCGGCGTTGCCTGGTTTTTCCTTCCTAATCCTTGTTGGGGAGGAAAATCAACAAGGGAGGAAGCTTTTGACTTCATATCCCGTCCTGATATATTTTAGTCATATCCCAACCCCATATCCCATCATCATATCTCAACCTCATATCCCGTCCTCATATCCCGTCATCCTATCTCAACCTCCTTTCCTGTCCTCCTATCCCGTCCTCATATCCAGACCTCATATCCCGACCTCCTATCCCGTCTTCCTATCTCGACCTCATATCCCATCCTCCTATCCTGACCTCATATTTCGTCCTCATATCCAGACCTCCTATCTCGACCTCATATCCCGTCTTCATATTCTGTCCTCACATCCTGTCTTCATATCCCGTCTTCATATCCCGTCTTCATATCCCGACCTCCTATCCCGACCTCCTATCCCGTCCTCATATCCCGTCCTCATATCCCCACCTCGTATTCCTACCTCCTATCCCGTCCATATTTCCCATCCTCACATTCTGTCCTCAGGTGGGACTGATTTGTGATGAAGATATTGTAAGCTGAAAATAGAAGGGGGCATGGCTTTGTGGGACTGGGCGTGATTTGCAAGCCAGACCAATGCACTAAAAGGGTAGATAATAAAAGGGATGGGGCTTAAAATGTGGGCATGTCTTTGTGAGATAGAGTGTGGCTTGCAAGCCGGATTGACACATTCACCAAGAGATGCAGAGTAGAGCTTGTGGAGTAAGGTATTGGAAGTCCCATATACTTGCATACGACTTGAATCAGAAACCCATCTTTTATATAACGGTGTAGGTAAGGGTTAATTTAACGATCATATCTTTTTATTTGACATATAAGTAATATGTGACTAGGTACTATTGAAATATCTCCAGCTGTACTTAAGCTATGTCGGAATATACATTTTCCATTGATTTGCATGGGACTTTAAACAAAAACCCCGACCCTCACAAATGGGGGTAGTTAAGGGTTAAATTACCTATCCTATATATTAAGTGGACATATAAGTAACCTCCTCATACCTCCACTCTTTGAAAAATGACATTGATGATTTAGAGCACCTTGCTACATGCAGTCCAAGATGGCTTATATTTGCATTAGAAATATGGTCATTGTGCAAGATTTATGCGGGTAAATGAAATGTATGCAGTTAATAAATTTGTGCCTACTAAATATGTCACTCCAATGTACACGGAAATGCTCCACCAGAATGTACACAAAAAAAGGGGCAAAAAAACAGCTTGCGCAAAATTTTGCGCTAAAATGTAAACACAAAACAGGGGTAAAATCTTTGATACATGTCCCCCATTGAGTTTTATATATATATATATATATATATATATATATATATATATATATATATATATATATATAGCCCTTAGGAACTAATACAGCATACTTTTAGCAGCTCACCTTGTGCGTGGTGCACGGCCAAACCTTTAAGCCGATAGAAATAGAAAAGTATACTCCACTAGCCATCACTCAAACTTGTTGACTGTCAATTAAAACAAGTAGCTATTGGGCATACAATATAATATACGAATAACATGATTGAACGTGCAGGAGAAACACAATAATCTGTTGTTTTCCAAATCAACATAATCCTTACACGTAGCTATCATTGTATGGCATCCCAGCAGGAAGAGGCGAGAGACACAATCTTCCCTCACAGGGGTCCATCCCCATATGTAAAAAAATAAAAACTAAAAAATGGCATAAAAGTAAAAAATACAGTCATGTTAATGTGGTACTCCGGTGGAAAACAATTTTTTTAAATCAACTGGTGGCACAAAGTTAAACAGATTTGTAAATTACTTCTATTTAAAAATCTTAATCCTTCCGGCACTTATCAGCTGCTGTATGCTACAGGATTAAGATTTTTAAATATAAGTAATGTACAATTTAACTTTCTGCCAACAGTTGATTTAAAAAAATTGTTTTCCACTGGCTCACCCCTTTAAGCTTTAGTATATTTGCATGTCTCATGTTTACAGTCACAGATATTCATCCTAATCACACCACTTCCGGAATAAAGACAAGGTGACATGTATTGTCCAACTACTGTTTTGTACAGATTTTCATCACGTCCCCAACAAGGAAGACAGTGATGTTTCTGACAGCAGCAGTGACCTCACCGTGTCTATCACTGAATCAGACGTGTCTGTCGATGATCTGCTTAATGCCATTGATGAGAAAAAAGATTCGGTGGGACCACAATTTCAAAATAAACCTGAGCAGAAAACTCCTGTCTCTAACAAGAAGATCCCAGACAACAAGTTTCCAAGCTCCTCAGATCATTATTCATATGAGGAGTCTTCATCACTCTCCACAGTTAGTCCGTAAGTACAAAATCATTGTAAGATTTAGTAAGTGTACCAAGTAAAAAAACAGAACTGAACTTGTAGATACTATTTCTGATGTAAAACATTGATCATTGTGACATATTGGAATTTCAGGTTAAATGGGTATTCAAGGAATTTTTATATATATGGCTCCAAAAAGTTAAACAGATTTGTAAATTACTTCTATTAAAAAATCTTTATGCTTCCAGTAGTTATCAGCTGCTGAAGTTGAGTTGTACATTTCTTTCTGACAACAGTGCTCTCTGCTGATACCTCTGCTTATCTCAGGAACTGTCCAGAGTAGGACATAGCAAACCTCTAATGCAGTGGTTCTTAACCTTGTTGGAGGTACAGAACCCCACCAGTTTCATATGCGCATTCAACGAACCCCTCTTTATTGGAAAAATAAAATGATTTTTTCAAATTCAAAACATAGGAGGTATATATTTAAGTATATATTTATACATAGGTGCACAAAATGAACAAAACCATGAAAACGTGATTTTCACACAAAAACATAATGAATATTTACTGCAAATCAGTGTGACTTCTGCTGTTGTCTTTCAGAGACCAGTTCAGAAATGTGCGGCTTTACCTTGGCAAGTGCCACTCTCATGTCATTTTTGCAACAATGGCAGTGTTCCCCCACATTAGGCAGGCAGTGTTCCCCCACTTTAGGCAGGTAGTGCTCCCCCACTTTAGGCAGGCAGTGTTCCCCCACTTTAGGCAGGCAGTGTTCCCCCACTTTAGGCAGGCAGTGCTCCCCCACATTAGGCAGGCAGTGTTCCCCCACATTAGGCAGGCAGTGTTCCCCCAAATTAGGCAGGCAGTGTTCCCCCACATTAGGCAGGCAGTGTTCCCCCACATTAGGCAGGCAGTGTTCCCCCACATTAGGCAGGCAGTGTTCCCCCACATTAGGCAGGCAGTGTTCCCCCACATTAGGCAGGCAGTGTTCCCCCACATTAGGCAGGCAGTGTTCCCCCACATTAGGCAGGCAGTGTTCCCCCACATTAGGCAGGCAGCGTTCCCCCACATTAGGCAGGCAGCGTTCCCCCACATTAGGCAGGCAGCGTTTCCCCACATTAGGCTGACAGCGTTCCCCCACATTAGGCTGACAGCGTTCCCCCACATTAGGCTGACAGCGTTCCCCCACATTAGGCTGGCAGCGTTCCCCCACATTAGGCTGGCAGCGTTCCCCCACATTAGGCTGGCAGCGTTCCCCCACATTAGGCTGGCAGCGTTCCCCCACATTAGGCTGGCAGCGTTCCCCCACATTAGGCTGGCAGCGTTCCCCCACATTAGGCTGGCAGCGTTCCCCCACATTAGGCTGGCAGCGTTCCCCCACATTAGGCTGGCAGCGTTCCCCCACATTAGGCTGGCAGCGTTCCCCCACATTAGGCAGGGAGTGTTCCCCCACATTAGGCAGGGAGCGTTCCCCCACATTAGGCAGGCAGCGTTCCCCCACATTAGGCAGGCAGTGTTCCCCACATTAGGCAGGCAGTGTTCCCCCTTATTATGTAGGCCAGTGGTCTTCAACCTGTGGACCTCCAGATGTTCCCCCACAGACATACAGGCCATATACAGTGGCTGGAGGCTGTATGCCTGTGTACTGCCCACTTCAGTGCTCCGACCACTGCTCCGGCTATAGCAGTAGGTCTCGGGACCGGTGGTCGGAGCACCAAAGATGACGTGCCGCTGGTCACTTACCAAGCTGGCCAGCACGCATCTTACTCCTTCTCTATCCTCCGGTCCTCGGCGCCTTCGTTTCCATGGGTGCACGCACGGGACGTCAATGACGTCCCGGCGGCCCTGCGTTTTTAAACTTTACGCGGGGCCGCAGGGAGTTAATAGTGATGGGGGGGAATTCCCCCGTCGCTACAGGATGGGCAAACACCGGCGCTGCTCGGGGCCCCAAGCAATTGCTTGGTTTGCCTGTCCTGTTGCGACCTCCCCCGCCGAACCCCCGAGACTGACTCACCGATCCCCTGGGGTTCGATCTAACCCAGGTTAAGAACCACTGCTCTAATGCTTCGGACACCTGAGAAAAGCAGAGGTGTCAGCAGAGAGCACTGTTGTCAGAAAGAAAATAACAACTCAACTTCAGCAGCTGATAACTACTGGAAGGATTCATATTTTTTAATAGAAGTAATTTACAAATCTAAAATCATAAAGGAGCATTTACCTGCACTCACCGCATAAAGCGCGCCATCCAATCTTGGAGGCTGAAGTCACTGGGAGTTCTCCGTGGACGTAACCGAAGCACTCGGAGGCAACGCCAGCCGTTTCACACGATACTCCGTGCTTCTTCCGGCCTCAAGTTTACATCATCGTCCTGCGTGCTTAAATCATGTGACTCTAGAGAATAACCACTGAAATGCGTAAACAAGACGCTTGGCAATAACTTCAATGTGAGTATTAAAGTAAACCTATATTATCCAAAACATATTAATCTTATTCATAAAGAGATGGGCTGAAGGAAATATTAAAACTAAAGGGAACTACCTTTTTAGATTTAAATGGAACTGAGGAACGGGGACAGATCTACTCGATCATTGAAACCATCTGGGCCCTGGGCATCACACCTCAGGATCCAGCAGGCTTCCCGTTGTAGCAACAGGGTATGTTTATCACCTCCTTGTACGGGCTGTAAAATTCTTTCTACTCCTCTGAATTTTAGTACATTTACATTATTGGCACGATATGTTGAAAGGTGTTCTGATAGTCTGGGAATACCTCATCCGGCTTTTAGGGTGTATATATGCTCCCTAAAACGTGTCCGCAGCTGCAGTTTCATTTTCCCTATGTCAAATCTATTACATGGGCATATAATGTAGTAGATTGCGTAAGTGCTTTTACAGGTAATTAGTTGGGTGATCTTATGACTAATACCTCCTAGATTGCACCAATTGGAGCATACATTGAAAGAATGACTCTGCCTGTTGATCGGACATTCTGGTTCGGAGTTCCTTCTTAGACTTGCATAAGTCCTCTGTCAACTTCAAATATTCCTCTTGATTCTTTTCCAGTATAATTCTCAGTAAATCTTCCGCATGTAACTGGTGAGCTTTTTTCCACACTTCCATAAAGGTCTGACTATCTTGGAACTTGGACGGGGTTTTAAAGGTCCTAAGACCCCTAGGGACCCTCCCACTTTCCTGGTAAGCCTTAAGGGAATGCACTGTCCAGAACAGCCTAATCTCTTTATCGGCTAGAACTGACACTCTGTGTTCATGAGATTTAATGCTGAGGACTTTAATCTCATCTAGAGTGTTACATGCTAATATGTTAGCATGTGTTAATATGAATATGAGGTTCATGATTGTCTATGGAGGTACAGAATTGGAATTCCTTGATGCGTATCATAGCCACGCCTGAAGGGATAAAAACAGAAGGCTATAGGAAACCGATCGCAAGGAACTCAATATTACACTACGAAAGCTCCCATCTTTTTCATATTAAACGTAATATTCCCGTCAGCCAGTTCACCAGATTGAAAAGGATCAAAAGCGACTCCTTAGAGTATCAAAAACAAGCCAGCGACTATCAGAAAGAGGTTACTCTCTGTCCGTAATCGAGCCAGCATATGACAAAGTTGAGACCATAGAGATGAATATAATGTTACACACTTCTAACAGGAACAGTTCTAACATCAAGAGGTTTGTCTACTCCTTCAATAATAAACAGCTTAACACACAAATTAATAATACCATCAGACGAAACTGGCATTTCCTAGAAAGTAACATTGATTAGAAAGATGTAGCTATGAACCGTTTACTGATTACCAATGATTACATATAGAAGAAATCGGACCATAGGACCATAGCTGATTACATAAAGAAGAAAAAGAACAAGAATAAAAATGAAAATTGGCTTTCTAAAGGTGCTCCAACTGGGAATCATAAAAGTGGCGGCTGTAATTTCAGTTATTTTAATGTATGCTCTAATTGGTGCAATCTAGGAGGTATTAGTCATAAGATCACACAACTAATTAATTACCTGTAAAAGCACTTACGCAATCTACTATATTATATGCCCATGTAATAGATTTCACATAGGGAAAAATGAAACTGCAGCTGCGGACACGCTTTAGGGAGCATATATACACCCTAAAAGCCGGATGAGGTATTCCCAGACTATCAGAACACCTTTCTACATGGCATGCCAATAATGTAAATGTACTAAAATTCGGAGGGTTATAAAGAATTTTACAGCCCGAAAAAGGAGGTGATAGACAGACATACCCTGTTGCTACAACGAGAAGCCCGCTGGATCCTGAGGTGTGATGCCCAGGGCCCAGATGGTTTCAATGATCGAGTAGATCTGTCCCCGTTCCTCAGTTCCATATAAATCTAAAAAGGTAGTTCCCTTTAGTTTTAATATTTCCTTCAGCCCATCTCTTTATGAATAAGATTAATAGTATTTGTATATACATTTTTCACTGTTTTGGATAATATAGGTTAACTTTAATACTCACATTGAAGTTATTGCCAAGCGTCTTGTTTACACGTTGCTATGGTTATTCCCCAGAGTCACATGATTTAAGCACACAGCACGATGATGTGAACTTGAGGCCGGCAGAAGCACGGAGTACCGTGCGAAACGGCTGGCGTTGCCTCCAAGCGATTCGGTTACGTCCATGGAGGACCCCCGGTGACTTCAGCCTCCAAGATTGGATGGCGTGCTTTATGCGGTGAGTGCAGGTAAATGCTCCTTTATAGTTTTACGTTGTGATCTTTACATTCAGTACGTTGCACCCCGTAGGTGTCGGTAATATTAGGCTGAATGGAAGACTGTGGGGAGAAATCTGCTTTATACCAGCAGCATCATTATTAGTGGTGTATGTGTAGTGCCTCCCCTAGGTTTCACTTCTATTCAGTTTATTAATTTACAAATCTTTTTAACTTTCTGGAGGCAGTTGATATGAAAAATAAAATAAGTTTTTTCCCTTGAATACCCCTTTAAATGTGAATGTATCATGTTCTCTTATGTCAGTGAGAATAGCCCACAGGTGAATTATCCACTGTGCGACTAGCTCAATATTAAAGATTGCAATGCCCCACACGCACTTCCTAAGTTTGGTCTCCTGCAAGGTTGGGAGGAGACCAAACTAACTGTTTGACTTTCTCAGGGAACAGAACAGAGCCTCCTAGTTGCCGTTTTTTCAAGAACTGACTGTAAAATGCTGTAAAAAGTATTGGGAAAGTATTTTGGGGACTGAGGAGACAAAAGTTTACCATTTGGAAGGTATACGTCCTGCTACATCTGGTGTACACATAACCCAGCATTTCAGGAAAAGAATATCATACCAACAGTCAAATATGGTGTGATAATGTGATGATCTGGGGTGCTTGCGATGTGATGGTCTGAATGACTTAATGTGATGGTCTGAATGACTTACTTTGATTGATGGAACCATGAATTCTGCTGTCTACCAAAAAATCTGTTTATGACTTAAAGCTGAATCAAAATTGGGTTTTGCAGCAGAACAATGATCCAAAACACACCAGAAAGTGCACTTCTGAATGGCTTAGAAAACAAAACAAAATGAAGGTGTCCATGTTAAAAACCATGTCAAAGAAAAAGTGTACCTGCCTGACGAAGGCCAAAGGGTCACTGTTCAAATTTAATATGAATGAATTTGAAATTGAGTACACTTTGCTGTTTAACCCCTTAAATGCATGTAGGCTTTGTATTATGTTAAAAAGGTACACCACTGGAAAACTTTTTTTTTAAATCAACTGGTGCCAGAAAGTTATACAGATTTGTAAATTAGTTTGAACAATTTAATATATTTAGGCTGAGACCGTGCTTCAAATATTCATAATATAAATATATTTAAAACATCATCAAAATGCTATATGCAAAAATATATACACACAAAAATCCCCTCACAGGGCCCTTGCAGGGGGAAAAAAGGTTACAAACAAATGTCTAGAGACAAAGTGATTACCTATAAAATAATTTCACAATAAAAATTTTACTGTATCAATAAAATGTATCAATGCAGTGTGACCGCTAATCCGGCAATTCTGTGTCTGATAGTCCGGTATGCGGATGGCATCTGACATAAGCAGTCAGGAACTGCAGGTATGAAATGCTCCAAGTGATACACAGGATCAGCGGCACAGATTATAGCAACAGAGGAAATCCAAGGGCAACGGTGGTTACCAGTGGCAACTGGCTTTTGGTAAATGGTTGTTTCAAGTTCAGGGGCGGTCACACTGCATATAGAAACCAGGCTAAATGCGTTTCAGGGTGCTATATTAAAGATAACTGACCCCTTCCTCAGACAGCTACTGAGGAAGGGGTCGGTTATCTTTAAAATAGCACCCCGAAACACGTTTAGCCTGGTTTCTATATGCATTGTGACCGCTACTGAACTTGAAACAACCATTTACCAAAAGCCAATTGCCACTGGTAACTACCGTTGCCCTTGGATTTCCACTGTTGCTATAATCTGTGCCGCCGATCCTGTGTATCACTTGGAGCATTTGATACCTGCAGTTTCTGACTGCTGATGTCAGCGACCATCCGCACGAGGGAAAGCAGTTAACACCTTCGCTGACACCTCCGGACTGCAACATCGAACGGTAAACATCAGTTTCAGTGCCGTCTGAACCAGCTGTGCTGGCGCCTGCCAGGGCTCACAGGACAGCGTCACAGCGCAAGGATAACACAGGAATCCTCATATTGGGTAATATCTCTACTATATTATACACCATTTTGCCGATCTATTTGGGACAATACTCTGGACATCCATATATTTGTCTTGATTTATTTTCCTGGACATTTGTAGCACCATACCGGATTATCAGACACAGAATTGCCGGATTAGCGGTCACACTGCATTGATACATTTTAAAAGTAAAATTTTTATTGTGAAATTATTTTAGATGTATTCACTTTGTCTCTAGACATTTGTTTGTAACCTTTTTTCCCCCCACAAGGGCCCTGTCAGGGGATTTTTCTGTGTATGTATTTTTGCATATTACATTTTGATTTAAAAAAAAAAATAATTATATTATGAATATTTGAAGCACGGTCTCAGCCTAAATATATTAAATTGTTCAAACTACTGTCCTTGAGATGTAGGCAGCCTGTGTTTTCTTTTTTAGACAAATTATTACTATACACCTGGGTATAGGTGTTTTTACCTACTCCGCCTCGGCCAGTATTTAATTGTGAGCTGCACCATTTTCTAAATTCACAGATTTGTAAATTGCTTCTATTAAAAATGTTTTATTCCTTCCAGTAATTATCAGCTGCTGACCGAACAAAGGCAGTTGGGGGCGGGATGGTTAAAGTATGTAATAATATATTCATTCACACGGGCGGGTTTACAGTGGGTTTCCTTCTACAAGTTTGACCTGTGGCAAATTTTCCGCCGCAGCTCAAACTCCCAGTGGAAAACTCACTGTGAACCCCCGCCTGTGTGAATGTACCCTTAAAACACTACACTAACACAAAATAAAAAGTAAAACACTACATATACACATACCCCTACACAGTTACCCCCCCCCCCCCTCCCCTAATAAAAATGAAACACGTCTCATACAGCAGTGTTACCTGAACGGAGCCACCAGCTATTGCAAAACAACAATTCCCAGTATTGCCGGACAGCGATTGACTGTCCTGGCAGGCTGGGAGTTTTGCAACAGCTGGAGGCACCCAATTTGGGAAACACTGACGTAGGGTTTTGGTGGAGACATGCGCCATCCTTGTAACCGGGTCCACACCTATTGCAAATTCCTCATTTAGGCCTCAAATGCGCATGGCGCTCTTTCACTTCAGAGTCCTGTCGTATTTTAAGGCAAAAGTTTAGGGCCACATATGGGGTATTTCCGTATGAGAAATTGCGTTACAAATTTTGGGGGGCTTTTTTCTCCTTTTACCCCTTTATGAAAAGGAATAGTTAGGGGCTACACCAGCATGTTAGTGTAAAAAAAAAAAAAAATTTACACTAACATGCTAGTGTTGCCCCATACTTTTCATTTTCACAAGAGGTAAAACGAGAAAAAGACCCCCAAAATTGTAACACTATTTCTCCAGAGTAAGAAAATACCCCATATGTGGACGTAAAATGCTCTGCGGACACACAACAGGGCTCAGGAGTGAGAGAGCGCCATGTACATTTGAGCCCTAAATTGGTGATTTGTACAGGGGTAGCTGTTAGTTACAGCAGCTCTGACATGAATGCAAAAAAAAGCAAAACACCCATATGTGACCCCATTTTGGAAACTACACCCCTCAAGGAATGTAACAAGGGGTAAAGTGAGCCCTAACACCCCACAGGTCTTTGATGAATTTTCGTTAAAGTTGGACGTGAAAATTAAAAATTTGTTTCCCCCCCCCCCCCCCCCCCAAAATGCTGGTTTTATCCCAATTTTTTTCATGTTCACAAGGGGTAATAGGAAAAAAGCCTCCCAAAATGTGTAAAACCATTTCTTCTGAGTATGGAAATACCCCATATCTGGATATAAAGTGGTCTGCGGGCGAACTACAGAGTTCAGAAGAGATGGAGCGCCATTGGGCTTTTGGAGAGAGAATTAGGCTGGAATTGAAGGCCATGTGCGTTTACAAAGCCCCCATGCTGCCAGAACAGTGGACCACCCAACCCCAGGTATCTGACAGATTTTTTGAACAGTGATCTGTAAAATGAAAAATTTTATTTGCACAGCCCACTGTTCCAAAGATCTGTCAAACACCAGTGGGGTGTAAATGCTCACTGCACCCCTTATTACATTCTGTGAGGGGGGTAGTTTCCAAAATGGGGTTACATATGGGGGGGTCCACTGTTCTGGCACCATGGGGGCTTTGTAAATGCACATGGCCTCCGACTTCCATTTCAACCAAGTTCTCTCTCCAAAAGCCCAATGGCGCTCCTTCTCTTCTGAGCATTGTAGTGCACCCGCAGAGCACTTTATATCCACATATGAGGTATTTCCATACTCAGAAAAAATGGGGTTACAAATTTTTGGGAGCTTTTTCTCCTATTACCGCTTTTTGGGGTAACACCAGCATTTTATTGAAAACATTTTTTAGGTTTTATTTTTAAGTTTCACTTTAACGAAAGTTCGTCAATCACCTGTGGGGTGTTAAGGCTCACTAATACCCCTTGTTACGTTTCTTGAGGGGTGTAGTTTCTAAAATAGTATGCCATGTGTTTTTTTTTTTTTTACTGTTCTGGCATCATGGGGGCTTCCTAAATGTGACATGCCCTCCAAAAACCATTTCAGCAAAACTTGCTCTCCAAAAGCCCAATGTCACTCCTTCCCTTCTGAGCCCTCTGGTGCACCCACAGGGCACTTTACATCCACAGAAGTATGAAGTATTTCCTTACTTGAGAGAAATGGGGTTACACATTTTGGAGGGCATTTTCTCCTTGTCAAAATGAAAAGTTTGGGGTAACACCAGCTTTTTAGTGTTAAAAATAAAATTTTTCAATTTCACGACCCACTTTAACGAAAGTTTGTCAATCACCTGAAGGGTATAACTACTCAATTTACCCCTGGTTACGTTCCTTGAGGGGTGTCGTTTCCAAAATAGTATGCCATGTGTTTTTTTCTTTTTACTGTTCTGACATCATGGGGGCTTCCTAAATGCAACATGCCCCCCAAAAACCATTTAAGCAAAATTCGCTCTCCAAAGTCTCATTGTCGCTCCTTCCCTTCTGAGCCCTCTATTGCACCCATAGGGCACTTTACATCCACATATGAGGTATTTCCTTTCTCGAGACAAAATTAATTAAAAGTTTTAGGGGGGCCTTTTTACCTTTTATCCTTTGTAAAAAAAAATAAAAAATAAATGGGGCTACATGTTAGTGTAAAAAATTTAGATTTTGATTTTTCTCCTCCATTTTGCTGCTATTCCTGTGAAACACCTAAAGGGTCAACAAACTTTTTGAAAGGGGATTTCCAACATAAAGACCCTCAAATTCACTGCTGAACTTTGAAGCCCTCTGATGTCTTCAAAAAGTAAAAACATGTCAACTTTATGATGCCATAATAAAGATAACATATTGTTTATGTGAATCAATATGTAATTTATTTGACATGTCCCCTTTCCTCACAAGCAGAGTGCTTCAAAGTTAGAAAAATGCTAAATTTACAAATTTATCGACGAAAATTTACCACTAACATAAAGTAGAATATGTCACGAAAAAACATTCTCGGAATCCAATTTATAAGTAAAAGCATCCCAGAGTTATTAATGCATAAAGTGATGAGGTCAGATTTGAAGAAAAATTCTCCCGTCCTTAGGGTCATAATGGGCTCTGTCCCCAAGGGGTTAATTCCCTAGGTGCCATGTTGAACAGAAACTATGGCATCTAGGTGATTAAACAGAGCATGGTTGGCTCCTATTTCTTTACCAGTAAAATAATTTTACCCCAGTCCTCTGTAGTCCAACCATTGTAAAAGGGGTAAAGTTTTTTTTTTTTTTTTTTCCAAGGAAGCCCCTTCAGACTGTTACATAGTTACATAGTTAGTATGGTTGAAGAAAGACATACGTCCATCAAGTCCAACCAGGGAATTGAAGTGAAGGGTGTAAGGGGATAAGGGAAAGGGATGTAGTTTTATAATTCTGCATAAGCATTAATGTTATTTTGTTCCAGGAATGTATCTAACCCTGTTTTAAAGCTGTTAATTGTTCCTGCTGTGACCAGTTCCTGAGGTAGACCGTTCCATAAATTCACAGTCCTCACGGTAAAGAAGGCGTGTCGCCCCTTTAGACTAAACCTTTTCTTCTCCAGACGGAGGGAGTGCCCCCTCGTCCTTTGGGGGGGTTTAACCTGGAACAGTTTTTCTCCATATTTTTTGTATGGGCCATTTATATACTTATATATGTTTATCATGTCCCCCCTTAAACGTCTCTTCTCAAGACTAAACAATTGTAACTCCTTTAATCGCTCCTCATAGCTAAGATGTTCCATGCCCCATATTAGTTTAGTCGCGCTTCTCTGCACCCTTTCCAACTCCGCAGTGTCCCTTTTATGAACAGGCGACCAAAACTGAACAGCATATTCCAGGTGAGGCTGTACCAATGCTTTATAAAGGGGGAGTATTATGTCCCTGTCCCTCGAGTCCATGCCTCTTTTTATACATGACAATATCCTGCCGGCTTTGGAAGCAGCAGCCTGACATTGCATGCTATTCTGTAGTCTGTGATCTACAAGTACACCCAGATCCTTCTCTACCAGTGACTCTGCCAGTTTAATCCCCCCTAAGACATACGATGCATGCAGGTTATTAGTACCCAGATGCATAACTTTACATTTATCCACATTGAACCTCATTTGCCAAGTGGATGCCCAGACAATTAGTCTATCCAAGTCATCTTGTAACTTATGCACATCCTCTATAGAATGTACCGTGCTACAAAGCTTGGTGTCATCTGCAAAGATAGAAACAGAGCTGTTAATACCATCCTCTATATCATTGATAAATAAATTAAACAGCAGCGGGCCCAGTACTGAACCTTGGGGTACACCACTAATTACCGGGGACCAATCAGAGTACGAATCATTGACCACCACTCTCTGGGTACGATCCATGAGCCAGTGTTCAATCCAGTTACAAACTAAAGTTTCCAAGCCCAAGGACCTTAACTTACCTGTTAGACGTCTGTGAGGGACAGTATGAAATGCTTTAGCAAAATCCAGAAACACTATATCCACAGCCATTCCTCTGTCAAGGCTTCTACTCACCTCTTCATAAAAGCAAATTAGATTGGTTTGACAACTTCTATCCTTAGTAAACCCATGCTGGCTATCACTTATAATACTATTATCCCCTACGTATTCCTGTATGTAATCCCTTATAAGTCCTTCAAACAATTTACCCACAATGCACGTTAGACTTACCGGTCTATAGTTTCCTGGGGAAGACCTAGAGCCCTTCTTGAAGATTGGTACCACATTAGCCTTGCGCCAGTCCCTTGGCACAATACCAGACACCAGAGAATCTCTAAATATCATGAACAGGGGTACAGATATTACTGAACTTACCTCTCTAAGAGGCTCTGGGGATCTAGAAAAAAGTGCCCATATGGAAGGGGCCGTCACCCCCCCCATCTATAGACTTGCATTGAGGGGGTGGGACATGACGATACTCCTGCCCCGTGCACACTCTGAACCTCCAGAGCTGCGGAGAGCTCGCTAAGGGGGGTGCTGAATGACATATTGCGGGGGTCCCCATCAGCAGGACCCCTGTGATCAGACATCTTATCCCCTATCCTTTGGATAGGGGATAAGATGTATTAGGGCCGGAGTACCCCTTTAAACCTAGCAGAATGCAATTTTAAATTTCAGGTTTTCTTACAAATAGCAGAAGATATTAAGAAAAAATTTTGGGCTGTTATCACTTTTCCCTGTCTACTTAAGGTTTGTAACTTGTATAACATTTTAAACTAAATTCTGTTATTGTTTAAAAACTAAAATCTATTAAACAATAACAGTTTGACACTTTTGTTGCTTTATTGAAAAAGGTAACACAGTGTGGCCCTGTTGGTACTATGAGGGACATTTATCAATGTTTGCTTATGTATTCTTTTTTTAGTAATTTTTTACTTACTTTTTTTGCTTATGTGTGACTTATTTATCAACTGGTTTCAGTCTGTTGATAATTTTCTTTCAGGTAAGCAATTTTTCCTTTTTTACTTTGGTAGTAGCTTTTTCTGCTCCATGTTTGAGCTGGAGTAAATTTTGTAAATTTTTAACCTTGTTGAGACTTTTTTTGCGCAGTTGTGACTGTCGCAGTTGATAAATACCCGACTAAAGCAAATCCATTTAGAAAAATTTACTACGTAAGCAAGTTTGAATTTTCTTGCTTTTCTTGTTCTTTATACAATTATAGTAAGAAAACCTGACTAAACCCGTTGATAAATGTCCATCTATATGATCAGTGTCAGACTGCATAGGTACATAACTCGCTGATAAAGGGAATGGTAACACCAAGTTGTCAGTTTATAAATACATTGCTCCCTAAGGGGGGGGGGGGGGGGGCTTGACACAGAAACTCTCTCCTTTTTTCCTTAATACTTAGAGGACATACGACATACATGTACACTGCTGTGCCTTGGTACTTAACGCACAGCTCTTTACATGCCTGTACAGAGTGCTGATCAGTATTAGCAATCAAAGCATTGCTATTAATAGTACTCCATGGGACTTTAAGAAAAGTTTAATAAAAATTCAATAACCCTCTTTTCCCATTTTCCAAATAAAAGATGCAAAACAATAAGATAAATAAACATATTTGGTATCACCACGTGCAGAAATGCCCGAAATATTAAAATATAATGTTAATATTCTCATACGGTTAACAGTGTAAACAAAGTCCAAAATTGAAAATTTTTGGTCATCTCACGTCCATGAAAATGCAATAAATAGTGACCAAAAAGTCACATAAACCAAAAGTGGTACCGTTAAAAACTACAGGTCATGTTGCAAAAAATAAGTCCTCATACAGCCCTGTATATGAAAAAATAAGAACCTTTTATATAGTGCTGGGCGATGTACCTGTTCATACCGAATACCGTTTCATTTTTGCTGTACGATATGAATTTTTCCCATACCGCAATACCGGTAGGGGCCCCTCCCCCCCCTTCGAATGAATGAATTATCAGCCGCAGCGGCTGTGCCCACATCGGGGAACTAATCATAAGTGATCCGCGGGCACTGCTCTGCTTCTCTAACCCCTCCCCCCCCCCAATGAATTATCAGCCGCTGCGCTGTCCCCCACATAGGGGAACGAATCATATTTGACCCGCCAGAGCTTTAAATGAATTAGTTGCGTGCTGTGGCGCTGGAAATCATTAATAAAGGACATCTCTACTGTGCCCAGGCTGCAAAAATAAACTTTTACTCACCTTCCTACATTCCCCTGTTGCTTCGGTATCGGACTCATGCTTCCTGGGGACGGGAACATCACAGAGCCATCAGCGTATCACCAGCCACAGTGATGTCCCGCCTCGGCCGGTGATAGGCTTAGCGCACTGTCATGTAAGGAGCCGGCCGGCTCTTTACATGACAGTGCGCTCAGCCTATCACTGGCTGAGGCGGGACATCGCTGCGGCCGGTGATAGGCTGAGTGCCGTCCCCGGGAAGCAGCATGAAGATCACAGCGGAGAACAGTGAGGCTGATACTAGAGCAACGTGGGAACGTAGGAAGGTGAGCCAAAGTTTATTTTGCTTATTTTTGCAGCCCGGGCACAGTACAGATGTCCTTTATTAACAATTTCCAGCACCGCGGCACGCAACTGATTCATTTAAAGCGCCGGAGGGTCACATATGATTAGTTCCCTGATGTGGGGGACAGCGCAGTGGCTGATAATTCATTTGGGGGGGTTAGAGAAGCAGAGCAGCGCCCGCGGGTCGCTTACGATTAGCTCCCCAGCGTGTGTGGGGGGGTGAGAATACCGTTAAATACTGTGGAACTGCCATAACTTCCAAAAACACAGTGATATGCATTTTTGGTCAAACCGCACAGCTCTAGTTTTATAGAGGGTCAGACTAGGACAATTGTAAACATACTTTTTGAACAAGATACGTTTGACTTAAAAAAAAAATTTTTTTAACTACAATAAGCATGTAACGTGGTATTGGTTAAATCATATTGACCCACAGAATAAAATAAAGAGATCACGTCAGTTTTACTATATAGTGCACTATGTGAAAACGAACCCCTCCCCCCAAAGTTGCAAAACTTAATTTATTATTTTTCTTCTGCCATCAATAATAATTTTTTTGTTGCGCCATGGTCAAATGAAAGGTGTCATTACAAAGTATAATTGGTCGTGCAAAAAACAAGCCCTTATATGGGTCTGAGGATGAGTTCTGCCTCTGCCTCTTGAAAAGCGAGGAGAAAAAAAAAACGAAAATGCAAAAATTAAAATAGTCTGTGTCTTTAAAGGGGTACTCCGCCCCTAGACATCTTATCCCCTATCCAAAGGACCTGGACGTACTGGACCCGGCATTCGTTTAGAGCGTCAGGTGCAGCTCTGGAGGCTCGTGACGTCACTGTCGCGCCCCCTCATTGAAAGTCTATGGGAGGCATGCCCCCTCCCATAGACTTGCATTGAGGGTGTGTGGCCGTGACATCATGAGCGGGACGTGGCCGTGACATCATGAGCCTCTGCCCTGCATCGCCAGTCATCCGGCTCGGGCAAAGTTCGCTCCGTGCATCGGATGTCTGAGGTGCCGCAGCCAAGATCGTCCTTTGGATAGGGGATAAGATGTCTAGGGGCAGGGTACCCCTTTAAGGCCAAAATGGGTTGTGTCCATAAAGGCTTAAAAGGCGAAGAGGAAAAAAAAAACAAGATCTCCTTGCAGCACCTGGCGTTCTGAACATTATGAAGTCATGCCATGCCCCCTCATGGTGTCACGCCACACCCCCTCCATTCATTGTCACTGGAGCCGCCAGAGATAACCGAGTACAGTGCCAAGAGATATAGCTAGAATTTCACTTTTACCTCATTAACTCGCAGGTTATAAAAATATTTTCTGAAAAGACTTGTGTATATATAAACTGCAATCGATATGCAGTATACAGTGCGTTTTATAAAACCAAGACTAACAATTATTCCAAAGCTTTTTCTGCTAAAAGAAATGGTTTTTTCCCCCCTTGTTCTCTGCTGTAGCTGCAATGAAGAGGACCGTGCACAGATTTATTGTCCGCCATTGAATGTAACAGATATAATTCAAGCTGTCAGCTTAATCAGACTGTTTCCAGGAAGCAACCTGTAAAAGAGAGGAACCTCTTGTTTGGCGACCTCTGATCCTGAGCCTGCTGCAGATTGTCATAAATTCTGTTCTTCTTTCTCTTGGTGTCCCTTCCTTCTCCTCCTCCTCATTATCGCTGTCCCTTCAAGTGGCACCCAGAAAGACCACCCAGACATAATCACAATAGGGAAAAATGAGCTATCTTGCAAAATAAAGGTTTGGTGAGACTAGTTGAGAAAGCAGAGAAAGGCCCTGCTTATCTGAAGCGAGGTTATATTCTTGCTAAAACAAACACTCTGGTGATGGATGCACAGCTGCTTTCTAACTCTGTCCTGGTTTTATTGTCATATTCTGTCCCGAAAGATATAGCAATCTATTCTTCAGTGCTAATGGTAGCTATTGTTTGAATTTTGTTGTAAAGAAAAGTCAAATGATGCTCTCAATAATTCCCATCCAAAAATGGCTTGAAAGCAGGCCAGGATTCTGTGTGGTTCGACAGATATCTGATTCTTGTAGTGCCTATTTACGTTAAACCCTACACAAAGCAGGCGGTCTGGAAGTGAAGCCTGAATGGCTATTTACAGCGCAGTAAAAAGGATTAACAGATTTCTATTGTTACCATGTTTAAATCTTAATTTGCATTATTAAACAACTGAAGCCTTCACCAAATCCTCATTTGTCCACAACAAGAAGTTGATGTGTGTGTCCGCAGGTGGTCTGTAGATCTGATCTCAAACCAAGAGATAGCTGGCGGGCTGCTCCTCTACACTGATCAATTGTTGCTGCCTCTCAAGGCCCTGGCGGATGCGATGGCAATTACCCTGGCACCTCCGCAAGTTATTAATTATCAGCTGGCCTCTTTATGCGGGAAGGATTTATGCAATATGATCCTTCATCATATTTTTAGTAAACTTGGTTCACGACAGGCAAACAAATTAAGATTTTCAAGTCCACTTGAGAACAAGAGGCCCACACTAGTGGTTCTCAGAGCTATTCTTGCCAGCTTATTTCTGCTGTAGGTTCCTGAAGGCGGGTTCATTAACACTACCAAAACCAGATTCTTCAGCCTGATGGGTGACATCACCAGATTGTAAATTAGGTTTTTGGAGATGATGGAAGATCTCTGGTGCTGGCTGATCAATGTATTCATGTAGTTTTCCAGTGTAAATACTTTATTTAGTATGATGTTGGGCCTTACAGTGGTTGTCCCATGAAGCAAAGTTGGTTAAATCCAATGTGTACCACATACATATATTGAAAGTACTGTATATACTCGAGTATAAGCCGACCTGAATATAAGCCGTGGCCCCTAATTTCACCCCAAAAACCCAGCAAAAGTTATTGACTCGACTATAAGCCTAGGGTGGGAAATACATAATCTCCCCTGTCATCATCCAGACCCCAGTCATCATCACCCTGTCATCATCCCCCCCCTCTCATCATCACCCTGTCATCTTTCCCCCCTTCATCATCACCCTGTCATCATCCCCCTTCATCATCACGCCTGTCATCATCACCGCCTGTCATCATCCCCCCCGCACCCCCCCCCCTTCATCATCACCACCTTTCAATCCCTTCATCAGTGGTCTTCAACCTGCGGACCTCCAGATGTTGCAAAACTACAGCCATTGGCTGTCCGGGCATGCTGGGAGTTGTAGTTTTGAAACATCTGGAGGTCCGCAGGTTGAAGACCACTGCGGCCTTCGTCATCATCCAGACCCCTCTTTAGTTTTCTACTCGCCTCCCCTCGGTGGGAAGGAAGGGTGAGCTGGTCCGGGCCATCTATGCTGCAGGGACCGTCCGGTGGGGAGGGTTAGTCGTTCCGGGCTGTCCATCTTCACCGGGAGGCCCTCTTCTCCGGGTCGGCCCCGGACTAGTGATGCTGCCTTGACGACGCACTGGGACGTTCATGCGCAGGGACGGACGTCCCTGTGCGTCATCGTCAAGGCAACGTCACTAGTCTCGGACTGGCCCAGAATGGAGAAGAGGGCCTTCCAGTGAAGATGGACAGCCCGGAACGAATAACCCTCCCCACCGGACGGTCCCTGCAGCATAGATGGCCCGGACCAGCTCACCCTTCCTTCCCACCGAGGGGAGGTGAGTAGAAAACCTAAAGGGGGGTCTGGGTGATGACAAAGGCAGCAGTGGTCTTCAACGTGCGGACCTCCAGATGTTTCAAAACTACAACTCCCAGCATGCCTGGACAGCAGATGGCTGTACGGGCATGCTGGGAGTTGTAGTTTTGCAGCATATGGAGGTCCGCAGGTTGAAGACCACTGAGAAGGGATTCACTCAAGTATAAGCCGAGGGGGGCGTTTTCAGCACGAAAAATCGTGCTGAAAAACTTTGCTTATACTCGAGTATATACGGTAATACAAGTTAAAATAACTTTTACTGATCACTTCTGATTTCCTCTCTGAACTGTGACCCTGCTGTTGTCAGGCCACAGAGCACACACTTTCCTACAGTCTTCCTTGCTTGCATGTTCAGAGGAGACCAAATGCTATTACCTTTATAAAGGGTGCACAGCATTGTTCAGTGTATGCAATTGAGAGATTACATGTAACCTAAAAATAGGACCTAAAACTAGTGAATAAAGAGTGAAAAAATAGTTAATAAATGTAAATAAACCCCCCTAATAAAAGTATGAATCACCCATCTTTTCAAAAATAAACACAAACATGTGGTATTCCTGTGTGCAGAAATCTCTGAACTAAAATATAATGTTAATGGAACCACAAGGTCAATAGTGTATAAATAAAAAAAATACAAAAGTCCAGAATTGCATATTTTTGTTCACTTTATATACCAGAATTTTGATTTATAACAAGTCCCATCAAAACAAAAATTGTACTGATAAAGACTACAGATCACAGTGCAGAAAATGAACCCTCATACATCCCCATATACGTGAAATTAAAGCGTTTTAGGGGGTCAGAAGAGAACAATTTTTACCTCTTAAAGGGGTACTCCGGGGAAAAACTATTTTTTTTTTTTAATTAACTGCTGCCAGAAAGTTAAACAGATTTGTAAATTACTTCTATTAAAAAATCTTAATCCTTCCTGTACTTATTAGCTGCTGAATACTACAGTGGAAATTCTTTTCTTTTTGAAACACAGAGCTCTCTGCTGACATCATGAGCACAGTGCTCTCTGCTGAAATCTCTGTCCATTTTATGAACTGTCCAGAACAGCATATGTCTGCTATGTGGATTTCCTTTTACTCTGGACAGTTCCTAAAATGGACAGAGATGTCAGCAGAGAGCACTGTGCTCATTATGTCAGCAGACAACTCTGTGTTTCAAATTTCCACTGTAGTATTCAGCAGCTAATAAGTACAGGAAGGATTAAGATTTTTTAATAGAAGTAATTTACAAATCTGTTTCACTTTCTGGCACCAGTGGATTTAAAAAAAAAAAGTTTTTCACCGGAGTACCCCTTTAAGGACAATGGCCGTAAATGTACGTCCTGATGCTTTTGTTCAAAACACACCAGGACCTACATTTGCGTACTGTACATGACGCGAGCACTGGACTGGCGCTCGCATCATCGCACTGATGTCTGCCATTAACCCCTCAGATGCCGTGATCAATAGAGATCACAGCATCTGCTGCAATGCGGGTGTTTAAATGGATGCACTGCTGCGGGGATCCAACATGGCGGCTGGAGGTCCCCTCACCTGCCTCCGACGCTCTCCAGGGGTCTTCTTCACTGATCTGACATCGAGCAGACCAGAGAAGAAGTTCGCCGATAATACAGATCAGTGCAATGCCTATTCATAGCACAGGTCAGTACAGTTTATGCAATCTAATGATTGCTATCAATACTCTCCTATGGGGACTATAAAAGTGTAAAAAAAAAAAAGAAAGTTTACAAAAATTTGTGAAAGCCCCTCCCCCAATAAAATTTAAATGGCCCCTTTTTCCTATTTTATCCCAAAAAAGCGTAAAAAAATATAATTAATATACATATTTGGTATCGCCGTGTGCATAAGTGTCCGATCTATCTAAATATAATGTTAATGATCCTGTATGGTGAACGGCGTAAACGTTAAAAATAAATAAAAAAATTTCAATTTTTATTAACCCCTTCCCGCAAAATCAGGTACATGTACATGATGATTAGGTATGACTTCCCGCATCACCACGTAAATGTACCTGACGAGAATAAACTGTCACAGCGCCCCGGCAGCACAGCCGAGCCTCCCTGAAGCTGGCCAGGGACCAATCACAGTGTTCCCCGGCCGGTGATCGCTGCTATTGGTCCGTCAGTACAGACGGACCAATAGCAGGGATCTGGTGCGGGTCTCCTCCTTCCCCCTCTCCTCCTCCGTTTCACTGCGCTCCGATCCTGGGTTAACCCTGTAGGCACTGTGGTCACTGAGACCGTCTATTAGGGTAACAGAGGGAGGGAGCTCCCTCTGTCACTGATCGGTGCTCTACAAAGTGAAATCAGAGCACTGATGTTTGCCATTGCAACCAGAGGCCTTACACTGACCTCCGTTGTCATGGCAACATGAGCGATCAGTCCCTACCTAAGGTAGGGACTGATCTATCCTATGCCTGTCAGTACTGACAGACATATGCATAATTCAATGGAGTACAGATATGTACTCTATTGAATTATGTGTACAATAGTAAAAAAAAAAAAAAAATGTGGAAAAAATTATGAAATAAATTTTATATATGTGTATAATACACCTCCAAAAATAGTCCCCCCAAATACATCAACATGTCCCGCAAAAAATGAGTCCTTACACCAAAAAATAAAAAAGTTACAGCTCACGGAATGCGGCGACTTAAAAACATGATTTAAAAAAAATAGTTTTATGCCATAAATTAGCTAAAATATAAAAAAAAGTATGTAAATTTGGTATCTCCGTAATCGTATCAACCTGCAGTGTAACGTTAACATGTCGTTTATACCACATGACAAACGACCAAAAAAATAAAAATAAAAAACAAACTCAGAATAGATTTTTTTTTATGTAAACCACCTCAATAAAATTAAGTAAAAAATTATCAGTGTCACATGTACCCCAGAATGGTACCAATGAAAGCGTCAGCTTGTCGCCCACAAATATTTTTGCACCCCAAGGCCCCTGTAATTTTATATGATGCCAACAAAATATCCTAAACTAAAAGGATGCCCCAAAATCCACACAGCACACCTTCATGTCTGAGGCCTGTGTGAGAGACAAGTAGCACAAGTACGTCAGAATTTGGGGAACAAATCTTGAGTTTTCTTTGTCAACACCTACTGTGTTACGGAAAAAAATGGATTAAAAGGAAAAATCTACAAAAAAATAAAAATTTTAAATACTGCATCCACTTTGCTTTTAATTCTGTGAAAGTTTATAAAATGGGGTGATACAGGCCCCTCAATTCCACTGAAACTGAACTGGTCCCTGAAAAATCTGATTTTGCAATTTTCTTGAAAATCGAATGGGAACATAAAATAGACATATTGTAGATGTGAATTAATCATTAATTTGGTGCAGCATGGCTAGTTGTCGTATGAGCAGAAATGCTAATTTTGCATTTTTTTTTACCAAATAACCATTTTACTAAATAACCATGGACACATGTCAGATTTTGAAAATTTGCCTTGGTCATTAACCTCTTAAGGACCAAAGACGTACCGGTACGTCCTAAGTCCTTTCCCTTTCTATAACGTGGGGCCACGGCGTTATAGCTGGTCGGGTCCCGTGGCTAATAGCGCGCAACCCTGATCTCGGTGCCGCGCGCTATTAACCCTTTCATCTAAAGTGAAGGTAAAACCATGCCAGTTAGCTCAGGGAGCTGTTCGGGATCGCCGCTGCGAAATGGCAGCATCCCGAACAGCTTACAAGCCTCCATGCTGTCTGATCGCCGAATGACTGCTCAGTGCCTGAGATCCAGGCATGAGCAGTCAAGCGGCAGAAACCAGTGAAACCTGTCAAGCAGCAGAAACCAGTGATCAATGTAAAAGATCAGTGTGTGCAGTGTTATAGCCCCCTATGGGAGCTATAACATTTTATTCATTTTTTCATGATATAAAAAGTGACCAAAAATACACTATTTTGGACTTTGGAATTTTTTTTGCGCGTACGCCATTGACCGTGCAGTTTAATTAACTATATATTTTTATAATTCGAACATTTCCGCACGCGGCGATACCACATATGTTTATTTTTATTTTTGCCTCTGAGCGCTCCACTGTCCGAGTCCTCCGTGTCCGAGCCGTGAACCAAGATGGGAGCAGGAGTACCTGGACTATAGCGGTGAGTGCAGGGCACCTTTGTATATTACTATTCGGTGATTGCTGTTTTCACTGTCCTAGCACCTCTGCTGCCAGAGTTGGGTTTCCATATCTGCGGGACGCCATTTCCATCTCGTGGTCTCATAATAGGGTAGGTGTTAAATGATCTTTATTCACTTTATTTTTCACTTTTTTTGCAGTGTTAAATGATCTTTATTCACTTTATTTTTCACTTTTTTTGCAGTGTTATAGCTCCCATAGGGACCTATAACACTGCACACACTGATCTTTTACATTGATCACTGGTTTCTCATAGGAAACCAGTGATCGATGATTCTGCCGTTTGACTGCTCATGCCTGTATCTCAGGCACTGAGCAGTCATTGGGCGATCGGACACCTGGAGGCAAGGTAGGAGACCCTCCTCGTGTCCTGCAGCTGTTCGGGACGCCGCGATTTCGCTGCAGCGGTCCCGAACAGCTCCCTGAGCTAACCGGCATGGTTTCACTTTAGACGCAGCATTCAACTTTGAACGCCGCGTCTAAAGGGTTAATAGCGTGCAGCACTGCGATCACTGCTGCACGCTATTACCCACGGGTCCCGGCTGCGTGTGGCCCCGCGTTATTGAAAGGGAAAGGACTCAGCACCTTGGTCCTTAAGGGGTTAAAGAGTTTTGATTTTTTACAGGTAAGGAGGAAAAAAATGAAAATGCAAAAACGGAAAAAACCCCGGTCCTTAAGGGGTTAAAGTCAAAACAAGCTATTGAGTAAAGGGGTAAAATATAAGCAAATATACATATAAGCAAGTGGTACCGATAAAAACTACAAATCACGGCGCAAAAAATTTGCCCTCATACCGCCCCTTATAAGGAAAAATAAGAAAGTTATACTGTAGGTGGATCAAGATAGGGCAATTTTAAACATACTTATTTTGTTAAAGTTTGACATTTTTTTTTAAAGCGGGACAATAATAGAAAAGCGTGTTACCATGGGTATCATGTTAATCATATTGACCCACGGAATAAAGAAAACATGCCATTTTTACTGTAAAGTGTACAGCGTGAAAATGTTTTCTGTTCAATTTCCCCCCATAAGTTACTGTATATTTTTTTTGGTTGTGCCATACATTTTATGGTAAAATGAGTGATATCATTACAAAGTACAATTGGCCACACAAAAAACAATCCCTTTTATGGGTCTGTGAATGGAAATATAAAAGAGTTATTTACTAAGGTTTCCCTACATTTTGCACTTTCACTACATTTTTTATTTATTTACACGTGCTCTGATCTGTCGGGTTTTCCTCAGCTCAAAGCCACTACATTTTCTGTGGAAACCTTAGTAAATATGTTGGGTTTTTGTGAAAATGTCGGGACCACGCCCCCTTTGACAGCCATGCCCACTTTTTGGCAGCCACACCCTAAAATGGAGAGTTAGTCTGGGTTTTTTCAATTCTGGCGTACATTCTGGCACAGACAGAATTTCTGGCACAATGCGCAAAACATCTGAGGTTTACAATAGTAAATCAGGGCCAATGTGTCTGTTCTGTCTTCCTACACGTTCACACAGTGTGTAATCTGACATTCAGCATAAACCATCCCTGTCTTCCAAATAAGAGGACTGTTCTTTGTAGTTCATCAGGTGTATTAGTCAACAGGTTTTAATAAACTATAAGAATACAAACAATATGTATAAGTACATGTATAACGACTGCATATATCATACATTACATAACAGTGAAGCACATGGCAAAATGGCTGCCTATACATAGGATTGCATGGCTAGCTAACAGTCTAAAATCTACACAGTTAACTCCCTGAGTAGTAATACAAAGCATGATTGATCCACCCCCATGCTTAACAGTTGGACTGAGGTTATTTTCATTAAATTCTGTTCCCCTCTTCTCCAAACGTACCTTTGCTCATTCCGGCCAAAAAGTTCAATTTTAACCTCATCTGTCCACAGAACTTGTTGCCAAAATGCATCAGGCTTGTCTATATGTTCATTTGCAAAGTTCAAACGCTGATTTTTGTGGTGAGGACGTAGAAGAGGTTTTCTTCTGATGACTTTTCCATGAAGACCATATTTGTACAAGTATGTCTTTATAGTGGAATAGTGTACCACAACTCCAGTGTCTGCCAGATCTTTCTGGAGGGATTGTGCAGTCAAACGTGGGTTTTGAATTGTTTTTCTCACAATCCTGCGAGCTGTTCTGTCTATTTTTCTTGGTCTTCCAGATTTTACTTTAACTTCCACTTTTCCTGATTTATTAATTACATTCCGAACAGAGTATATTAACATCTAAAAACATTTTGCTATCTTCTTATAGCCTTCTCCAGCTTTGTGAGCGTCAACTATTTTCAGTTTCAGATTTCTAGACTGCTTAGAAGAACCCATGGTGCTGATTGTTGGGGCAAGGTCAGATGAGTCTGGGCATTTAAAACCTTTGAGATTGACATCACCTGGTCTTCCCAGATGATGATTGAGAACAATCCATGACACTGGCAGGTCTCGGTTTTGCAAAGGGAGCAGTGCATGCTATAAATTCTGCAGGGTGCCCAAACTTTTGCAGATGCCATTTTTTTGTTTTCTGTTGTTTTGAAAGTGTAAATGATGGAAATAAAATTTTGATGACATATTATAAGAATGTCTAATCTGTAATTTGATGCCTTTTGGAGATTTTTCCATCTTTCCTTGGCTTCTTTATGCACATTAATACAAATTTTACCTGGGGTGCCCAAACTTTTGATCCCCACTGTAGATCACTCTCATGCACTCTCTGTTAATATGTGAGGATGTGACGCAGATTTAGTCCTTTTGGTTGCCTTGTACCCAGGAGGAACATCCAGAACCATTCCCTATTCAAAGGGTTTGTCTGTGATCTCCTCCCCGTGCAGGTCTTTTTACTCTTTCTATTCCAAACACTCTCAGAGAGTCAGTTTTACCCTCATGTTGATCCCTGAAGTGCTTGGACAGAGCAGAGACATTAAACTGATTATTTCTGCAGTCAGACACATGTCTTCTGATTCTCACCTTTAATTATATAGTTGTGCAGCCAACATATTGGCACCCACATGCTTCACAAGAGGCCAGATACAAAATGTATTTGGAGTTACAATTTTTTAAATCTTTAATGTTATACTCCAAGTTACTGTCATACTGTCATCTGAATTCTTTTGTGACATGCATGTGATACATGTACTATGACCATACTTCTAGTTTCCTGCCACGTAGGGTTCCTAGATGGGTTTGTAGCATTAAAGGAGATGTCCCGTGCAGACTTTTTCTGTTCTGTCCTGCCTGGGCTGCAAGAAAAAAGAAAACAAACTTTCACTTACCTCCATATGTTCTCCCGGAGCTCCGCAACAGCTTATCGGTCGGCCGGGCTGTTTACTTCCTACTTTCTTTAGCCCGGTACGTCACACGGCGCTTCAGCCTATCACCTATCTTGTCTTGCTGGAAGACCCAAGATTTTGGATGCAAACCCAGCTTTCTGACACTGCACTGTACAGTGGGACCCTAAATCTGTTGGTAATCCTCAGATTTCATGATACCTTGCACACATTCAAGGCACCCAGTGCCAGAGGCAGCAAGACAACCCCAAAACATCATTGAACCTCCACCATATTTCATTGTAGGTACTGTGTTCTTTTCTTTGTAGGCCTCATTCCATTTTTGTTAAACAGTAGAATGATGTGCTTTACCAAAAAGTTCTATCTTGATCTCATCTGTCCACACAACATTTTCCCAGAAGGATTTTGACTTACTCAAATTCATTTTGGCTAAATGTATTCTTGCTTTTTTATGTCTCTGTGTCAGCAGTGGGGTCCTCCTAGGTCTCCTGCCATAGCGTTTCATTTCATTTAAATGTCGACACCGATGCTCCCTGAGTCTGCAGGACAGCTTGAATATCTTTGGAACTTGTTCGGGGCTGCTTATCCACCATCCGGAATATCTTGCGTTGACACCTTTCATCAATTTTTCTCTTCCGTCCATGCCCAGGGAGATTAGCTACAGTGCCATGGGTTGCAAACTTCTTGATAATGTTGCGCACTGTGGACAAAGGATAATGTAGATCTCTGGAGATGGACTTGTAACCTTGAGATTGTATATATTTTTTTCAAAATGTTGGTTCTCAAGTCCTCATACAGTTCTCTTCTCCTCTTTCTGTTGTCCGTGCTTAGTGTGGCACACAGACACACAATGCAAAGACTAAGTGAACTTCTCTCCTTTTTATCTGCTTTCAAGTGTGATTTTTATATTGCCCACATCTGTTACTTGCCCTAGGTAAGTTTAAAGGAGCATTGCTTGAAACAATCTTATTTTTCCCCAATTTTGAAAGGGTGACAATAATTTTGTCCAGACCATTTTTGGAGTTTGGTGTGACATTATGTCCAATTAGCTTTTTTCCTCCCTTTTTTGGTTTAGTTCCAATACACACAAAGGGAATAAAAATGTGTATTGCAAAACATGTGTTACTGCAATCCTTTTCTGTGAGAAATACTTCATTTTCTTGAAAAATGTCAGGGGTGCCTACACTTATGGCCATGAGTGTATCTTAAAAAAATTTTTTATATACATGATGGATCTGTCTCCTATCTTTTAGAAAAACAAGGTGTAATACAACTTAACACCACTAGATGGTGCTATAACCACACTAATGAACTCTCAGTTATAGTGATGGGCAGAAAGCAAATTGTAAATGCTTCTCAAACCTTCTAGGCAGAACAGTGTCATTTTTACCAAAAAAGGGCACTGTGTAGAAACAGAAACCCCCAAAAGTTACAAAATCACGTTTTTTTTATTTTTATTCCTTCCCAAAAATAATATATATTTTTTAGTCATCAATCAATCATTACTTCAATCATCAATCAATAATTGCATAGTACAATCGGTGGGGCAAAAAAAATCCCTGCGTCATTATTGGTCTAAATTGGACCTGTGGTCAGTTTAAAAAATATGTATTTTTTATGGTGTTTTTTATCCTTGGGTGACCTGATTCTAATGCTGTTTTTATGTTGTTGTTTACCCTCCTGTTCCTGAATTACAAGCATGGTTTTTCAGTTGGTTGACTATTTGCTCTTTTCCTTGAATAGTCAGGTAGGCAGGATCTTAATTTCATAATAGGGGTGTGAATATGAGGCTAAATGAGCATGAATCAGGCTTAAAGGGGTGTGAATATAATGTTGAGGGGATGTGAACCAGGCTCAACCTCCCCTCCCTCAAGCCTAGCATTCATACCATTTTAGAAATGTTTTAAAGGGGTACTCGGTATTCCACCCCTAGACATCTTATCCCCTATGAAAAAGGATATGGGATAGGATGTCTGATAGGGATCGACCGATATCGTTTTTTTAGGGCCGATACCGATAATTGGTGCAGGTTAGGGCCGAAGCGGGCTGTCCTTCTTCTCCGGCGGTCATCTTCTCCACTCCGGGCAGGCTCCGGCCTAGTACGCTGCATAGACGCCGCTGCGCAGTGACGCCCGTGCGCAGCGACGCACCTGACGTCACGGCGTAGCGGCGTCTATGCAGCTACTAGGCCGGAGCCTGCCTGGAGTGGACAAGATGACCGCCGGAGAAGAAGGACTGCCGGGACCGGTTCACCCGGAACGCCCCCGGACACTACAGGAACGATGGATGGCCCGGACCACCCCCATTACTGGTAAGTTTAATTTTTTTTATTCACTCGGAGGGTGGGGGAGGGGCCCGACCGGTATAGCGGTATGGGCAAAAATCCATACCGGTATACCGCCCAGCATCACGGTGGGGGGTGCGACGCGGTGCGGTGGGTCGGGGGTGCGGTGGGTCGGGGGGTGGCGGTCGCGGTGCAGTGGGGGCGGTGCGGGGGCGGGGCATTATCGGCAAGGTAATTGCCGATACTGATAATGCCCAAAATCATGATTATCGGCCGATAATATCGGCCATGCCGATAATCGGTCGATCCCTAATGTCTGATCGCCGGGGTCCTGCCACTGGAACCCCCGCAATCTTTTGCATGCCACCACGGCATTCTGAACTTTTTGTTCCGAATGCTGGGTTTGGGGCCCACGCCCCCTCCAAGAAATCATTCATGTCTTTGGGAGGGGGGTGGGGCGTGATGATCGCCATTCCCCCTCCCATATACATGAATGGAGGCGGTGTGGCATGACATCGCGGGGGTGTGTGTTTGAAACAAAAAGTTTAGAATGCCAGGGTGGCGTGCAGTGAACCCCTGCGATCAGACATTTTATCCACTATCCTTTGGATTAGGGAGAAGATTTCTAGGGGTTGAGTACCCCTTTAAGCGACACCCTGTTGATAAATATAGCACATGCTGCATGGTAGGAAGGATCCATGCACCGCCTGGGTGACTTTTTTCCTTTTGGTTCATGGCATCTCGTCTTTAAACCAGAGATGATATTGATGGGTAGCTGAGCATGCAAGTGCTTGTAATGATGTGTTGACTCACATGTGGACAAACCAACATCATAGTCCGTAAGAGTCTATTAGAGGCCCAGAAAAAGAGATGCTATGAATCTGACACCAGGAATAGCACTGAGTATGTGCAGTGTCTGGTTATCAGATGGACTGTTATAAATTTGGCGTAAGGTTATTTTTCTTTCATGGTGGATTATCAGACTTTCTACACAATCCACTGGACAAATAATGGACTATTGCAGTTATTCCATTTTACTTTTTTTTCACAGAAATAACCTTTCTAGCCAAGGATTCATTCATCTGCTTCAGTGCATAGAAGGTATGCTGCAACAGATGGAACCTTCTCCCATGCAACTGTACCAGGATACTGGTCTCAGTCACAAGAAAAGAGATGACCTCATAAGGTATTATATGTTTAAACAACTGTGTGATATATGTGTATAAAAGTGATAATGTATGTAAGATGTGTTTACAAGAGTGATATGGGATACATATATGATTATTTATAAATGCATCCGTTTAGCAGTCTATGCATGTAGTGTCCCTCAGCTGTCATGGTCGTAGAGATATTGTTTTAGCGAACAAAAATGAATAGAGTGATATAGGGTTTAGAGACATATCTAGTTCTTGTTCCTTTAACAGTAATTGTTGAAAGTGGACTACCAACCTGCTAAAGGTTGGTAATTGTGTTATATTTAATTACGGGGATAATGGTAATCTTCCTACCTTTGTGGGGGCCATTTGTGCGAAATTGACATAAATTGAGGCCACGTAGTCGACTATTTAGAATTATCTACTAGCAATTGATTGTAAAATTGTCATTTTTTTTCTATAAGAACGTGACAATTAACTAGGAAGCGATTTTATAAGTGACAATCATTATGATTTCACTTTTCACTTCCTGTTTGCCATGATGGCTTCCACAACAAAACCTAGAAATAAAACATAATAATCAAACATTGGATACTTATCTAACGTCTTTGAAGTGTATTTGTCACATACTTAACACTAAACTGTCCACTTATTGCAGTAAGGCTTCACAAGTATAATCTAGGTATATGTTTGTTCAGTGTTTAGGATACTTTATATTCATAAAAAAAGGTTTTGTAAGGAATCTACGAGTTTCGTAGAGGTAGCGCCCTGCGTCTGCTATGCTCCAGAGCCACAACACCTCTCTAGGTTTACATCACACCTGCTCCTCCTCTTGACTGACATACTGTGCTTGCCTGCCCATGGCGGCCTGGTATAGTTTTTCCGCGCATGCGCCATCAATGTTTGTTACGGTGCACGCTCAGGGAGTCTGCAAGATAATTAGAACCTCTTTAACTACGTGTGTCTCATAATACCTAGAGATAGAAATCTTGTCCCCTGCCTATAGTGACTGCTTTGTCTTCATTGACTGCACAAGCGCAGAACAGTTACTCACATCTGTCACGGGCAGACGAGTCCTGTGTGTTAATCAAGAGGACGAGCATGTGCAACGTAAGCAGAGAGAGAAGTCCCTGAACATAGCAAGTCCTGCCTCTCTGTCACTCCTGGATGCTTTACAAAAACTTTTGTTTTATTGATATAAAGCATCCTAAATGCTGAACAAAGGTATACCTGGATTATACTTGTGAAGCCTTACTGGGACTTTAACAATTGTTAAATGTGTGACAGATGCACTTTAATCTGTAGTGCATTATATGTCTGTGTTGTGTATTTTTGGTACAGAAACACCTTTCTTATCTTCTAGGGTGTGTAATCAGATGAAGCCTCTTAATAAAGAAGACCTTGAGGCCTGTACTGCCCTTGTCACCCAACAGCTTCAGATAGACAGTGGAAGAATTGTAGACAAGGAAATTATTTGCAACCACAATCTTAACCAAGATGGAGAAAGGTATTAGTGATTATTAGTAATTTTATGTCAATTATTTCTTTATACTCTTATGTTGGTTGGTCAGAGAAAGACAGTTAAAGGGGTACTCCATGGGAAGTGAACTTATTATATACCCCTGTACAGGGCCGTCCTACATACCCATCCTCCAGCCCATACCTTCCTGTGTGTGGGAAAGTGACGGCCCGCTTAGCTAATAATCGGCCACAGTGATGTCTTGCCTCAGCTAGTGATTGGCTGACCGACCCGCCACTTGCCCATGTCCAGGAAGATGGGGCCCGGAGCGCATAGGACAGACCCTGTAGAGGAGATTGAGGGGGATCCCAGCAGTCGGCCCCCTGGGATCACACATATCCCCTATCCTGTGAGTTCAGTTCCCTGGAGTACCCCATTTGGATTATGAGAACAAATAACTTTTTTATGTATTTATTTTGCAGCAGTCTTTTAGTCACAGATGATCCAAATAAAATTTACTAAAATCAGTTACTGTGCAATTTTTTTGCACACAGCAGGTGATGAAAAATATAAATTGTTGGACATAATATGCCAGATCATCAGATCATCCCAAAAAAACTGTTATATGTTGCTCAGTGTCTCATCCTGATCATGTACATATCATTTTTATGTGTCTATGACCTATATTTCTCTCAGACCTAGCTTTATTCTGAATTACCTTAATGTTGTCAACCAGAAGCAGAGGGGTGGGACCCTTTCTTCTCCTCAGGTCATAACCACTCCCCCTCCCTCACTCTCCTCAATCACTGGTCTCGGGTGTGAGCATCTGTAACCCTTTCCTTTCTGGTTTTATGCTATACACACACACTGTGCTTACAGCTTTTGCAAAACTACAGCTCCCAGCATACCCACACATTCTTTGAGTTGAAGTTTTGCAACAGCTGGAGGCATATGATTGGTAAAACTCAGGTTTACAGCAGTGTTGCTGCAGGCTGTGTTCCTCCTACTGTGGCAAAACTACAACTCCCAGCATGCCCACAGATCATTTGGCTGAGAAGGCATGCTGGGAGTTGTAGTTTTGCAACAGCTGGAGGCATATGATTGTAGTCCCCCTGTATTAGATACACACACACACACACACACACATTGACTTCATTTATTCATACACATGCACATTACCTAGACAACACAGATTTACACACATACATATATATCCACACACACATATATACGGTACATGCATTGACACTTTTTAAACAAAAAATCCTCCATTCAGTCCCCATCGTCAGTCACCAGCTTCTTTCATCATCTGCTCACAGGCAGCAGTGTACTCCCGCCCCTCCCCCCTTCTCCTCACACGAGGAGACTGTGAAGTAAACACAGACAGTGAGGGAGCCGATCACAGCAGCTTTATATCTGCAGACCTGTCAATCATGAAGTGGGTCCATGATGTAGGTGATGACCAGTGGACACAGCCAGGCTGATAAGTATCCCAGGAGGCAGGGAGGCAGTTTTTTGACTGCTTTTTCAATATGAAATACTGAAATTTTTCTAATGAAAGCAATTGCAAAACCTGTTGGTTTTGCATGCTTTACCACATATCAAAAGTTTTTATATCTGACAGTGCCCATTTAAAGGACACCGGTCATGAAGTTTGGGGCATATAAATTAACCATAGTCTGTGTATTGTGTGTAGACTATTAATCCAGCATTACTTTTACCTTCTTTATTCCAGTTGTAATTACCACAAAAAAACACTTTTCTGTGCAGTCACTGACAGTCGGATAGGCACGGCCAGCGGTTCGCTATGCCCTCCTGCCGCCACACCCATCCCCTATACCTCAGGGCTGGGACTGCTGTTTGATTGACACACAGGTCCCAGCGCATGTGCCCCCTTTGATTTTTATGTGTGCACCGACCAACAGGAATTTACACTGCAAGCGCTGGCTCCCCTGGCCAGCACTTGCTCCTGCTATCTGACATTGCTTCCGGTACAACGGTAGAGGTAGGGAGCGAGTGAGCTCTCTAGCATTGCACAGGCGCACGGAGATGTGAAACAGCTGGAGCGGGCACTTGGTGGGGAAGTGATAACAATGCCCGCTCGCCTCTTCTTTTTGTGTGCCTGCATTTACTAGAGGCAGAGAGCTCACTCACTCCCTGCCTCTAGCATTGTACCGGCGGCGATGTCCGACAGCAGGAGCGAGTGCTGGTCGGGGGAGACAGTGTTTGCTGTGTAAATTCCTGTCGGTCAGCGCACACATAAGAATCAAAGGGGGCGAATGCGTTGGGACCTGTGTCAATAGGCGTGGCGGCAGGAGGGCATAGCGAACCCCTGGCCACGCCTATCCGACTGTCAGTGACTGCAAAGAAAAGTGTTTTTTGTGGTAATTACAACTGGAATAAAGAAAGTAAAAGTAATGCTGGATTAATAGTCTACACACAATACACAGACTATGGTTAGTTTATATGCCCCAAACTTCATGACAGTTGCACTTTAAATATAAACTGAAATTGGGCATGTCAATATAACATTATTGTCACAGAACCGAAAAAACATGGGGACATGTTATCAGTATAATAAAATGTAATTGGCAATGATGATTTCTGTAGCCTTGTATGTTGTTCCCGATGAACCCCTTGATGCTAGCAGGTGTAAACTTGTTGAGTTTGTATTGGAAAACACTATGGGGAGATTTATCAAAACCTGTGGAGAGGCAAAGTTGCCCAGTTGCCCATAGAAACCAATCAGATTGCTTCTTTCATTCTTAACAAGGCCTGTGAAAAATGAAAGAAGTGATCTGATTGGTTGCTATGGGCAACTGCTCAACTTTGCCTCCCCACAGGTTTTGATAAATCCCCCCCTATGGATCTTATGTAGTATGGCCAAATATTAATACGTTTATTCTAATGCAAGACTAGCCTTTTCTGGTTATCTGTAGAATTGCTGGCCAAACGCACTCATTAGATGTCATCCAATTGCTATCAACTGTTTGCATGTTTATTACAAGAAGGGTATAAGCTGCTGCCAGATTCCACAATGATAAATGGGGTTATCTGGGGACCGAAGAAAAAAAAAATACTCTCCATGGCGTGGAATGTACTTACAGTCGTGGCCGTAAATGTTGGCACCCCTTAAATTTTTCTAGAAATAAAGTATTTCTCACAGAAAAGGATTGCAGTAACACATGTTTTGCTATACACATGTTTATTCCCTTTGTGTGTATTGTAACTAAACAAAAAAAACAAAAAAGGGGGAGTTCCCCCTGGCTTATTTCTGGCACCATTTACTGTTCACTAATTCACCTTCCTCCTCTGCCCAGCTTCTCCATTTTCTATCTGCTCCTTTCTCCTGCACACCCTATTAAAACTACAGGACTGTTACAAAGGGGGTGTAGCTTGTTGGTATGATGTCAAAAGGGGGCCAGGCTTGATGAGCTATGATAGAGAGGGGGTGACGATGTTAGAAAGGGCGCGTGGTTTGTCGGTATCATGCCAGAAAGGTTCGTAGCTTGCAAACCGAGGACACTGAAAGCCAGGACAAAGTGTCACTGTTGGGGGTGGGGAAGGAAGAGGAGAGAGAGAGGAGACGAAGTGGGCCGAGGATGGCAGGTTTTCCTTCACTTTCTGCCTGTAACAGCATATTCCAGTTAAGAAAACCGTCCAGTATAGGTTATAAGTTTGTATTTCAATACAGTTTGTCTGGCCATGAGGGGTCAAAATATGAATCATTTTTACTATCCAGAGTACCCCTTTAAGGATTGGTAATGTTCAAATCCCTCATACCAGATCCTTCTTTCCACTGGAGGGAGTTGACACTTTTTAGCAACCCTCAGACATTAAATTATCTGTCAATCCTGTTAGGTTTGGCCGACGTTTATTTAATGTATATGGTCAATTTTAGGCTGTGAGTTACAAGGTCACACATTCACGTGCCTCTTACCCTATTTAAAAGATACATGTTGTTAGTGATTTGACTATTTTTATATATTGTTACGCCGAGCGCTCCGGGTCCCCGCTCCTCCCCGAAGCGCTCGCAGCGTTCTCTTATTCACAGCGCCCCGGTCAGTCATATTGCTCCCAGCCGGGATGCGATTCGCGATGTGGGACGCGCCCGCTCGCGATGCGCATCTCGGGTCCCGTACCTGACCCGTTCCCCGTCTGTGTTGTCCCTGTGCGCGCGGCCCCGCTCCTTAGGGCGCGCGCGCGCCGGGTCTCTGCAATTTAAAGGGCCACTGCGCCACTGATTGGCGCAGCAGGCCTAATCAGTGTCATCACCTGTGCACTCCCTACTTATACCTCACTTCCCCTGCACTCCCTCGCCGGATCTTGTTGCCCTTGTGCCAGAGAAAGCCTTTCCTTGAGTGTTCCTAGCCTGTGTTCCAGACCTCCTGCCGTTGCCCCCGACTACGATCCTTGCTGCCTGCCCTGACCTTCTGCTACGTCCGACCTTGCTCTTGCCTTATCCCTTGTACCATGCCTATCTCAGCAGTCAGAGAGGTTGAGCCGTTGCCGGTGGATACGACCTGGTTGCTACCGCCGCTGCAAGACCATCCCGCTTTGCAGCGGGCTCTGGTGAAAACCAGTAGCAACTTAGAACCGGTCCACCGACATGGTCCACGCCAATCCCTCTCTGACACAGCCTGTAAAAGAGAAAAAAGAGAGACCGGAGGGAGGCGCCTCGTGTGATACCGTATGGGTAAGCAACATGAAAAACTTGGGGGTCGGTTAAGACACACCCCTAGGTAGTGGCTGCTCACCTGAGAGCAAGTGAAAACTTGCGTGTCAACCCACAATGGGGTTACCAGAAGTGGCAAAGATGGTAGGACTGCTGCCAAGCCGGAGGTCACAGGGGAGGAAAGACAACCAATCCTGATGAAACTTTAGGCAGGTAGAACAAAAAGACCCCAATAGGCGCTGCAGATTCCCACGAAGTAAACCAAACCAGAGATGAAGTGGTAATAGTGCAGAACACTGGAAGGTTTATTGTAGTAAAAACAATAAAATACAGATTACGCGTTTCGGGGGAGCCACCCCCTTCTTCAGATCAGAGTATGTACAACAAGATGCAGACAGGGTTTAAATACATGGAGACTAAGTGCCAACCACTTAAGTGGGAGGAGCTAGTCCTACATGCATCACATGGTACATTGTGTGAAAATATACAAATAAACACAAAAAACAGAAATGAGCAATTGATAACTTAAATGTAATGACAGTGAAAAAAGATTGCTGTCCGTTCCGTCATGTTACTAACAGGAAAATATACAAAAACATCAAATAAGTACATAAAAGAAAGAATGACAGCATCCGGACTGTAGAATATAAACATCCGGGCTGTACTTCATACACCGCTCCCGACAGTATCCGGAATGAGGAAAGTAAACATCCGGGCCGTACTGTGAACGGACTGCCGTCAGGAGCGGTATTTCATTGAGCACCGGACCAACGTGGAGGCAGTGTTTACTTACAGACAACTGCACCAGTTGGTCCGGTGCTCAATGAAATACCGCTCCTGACGGCAGTCCGTTCACAGTACGGCCCGGATGTTTACTTTCCTCATTCCGGATACTGTCGGGAGCGGTGTATAAAGTACAGCCCGGATGTTTATATTCTACAGTCCGGATGCTGTCATTCTTTCTTTTATGTACTTATTTGATGTTTTTGTATATTTTCCTGTTAGTAACATGACGGAACGGACAGCAATCTTTTTTCACTGTCATTACATTTAAGTTATCAATTGCTCATTTCTGTTTTTTGTGTTTATTTGTATATTTTCACACAATGTACCATGTGATGCATGTAGGACTAGCTCCTCCCACTTAAGTGGTTGTCACTTAGTCTCCATGTATTTAAACCCTGTCTGCATCTTATTGTACATACTCTGATCTGAAGAAGGGGGTGGCTCCCCCGAAACGCGTAATCTGTATTTTATTGTTTTTACTACAATAAGCCTTCCAGTGTTTTGCACTATTACCACTTCATCTCTGGTTTGGTTTACTTCGTGGGAATCTGCAGCGCCTATTGGGGTCTTTTTGTTCTACCTGCCTAAACTCTCTGACACAGAGGATCCACTATCAGCTAGCCGAATCGTGACAGTAGATCCGGCCATGGATTCCGCTGAGGTGCCGCTGTCAAGTCTTGCCGACATTTCCACGGTGATCGCCCAGCAATCCCTACTGATCGCCCAACGAGATCACCAGCTGTCGTACTTGACCACCACGATACAGCAACTTCAGTCACAGATACAGCAGCTGCTACAGCAACAACCATTTCCTCCGCCGGCTCCTGCACCTCCTCCGCAGCGAGCGGCCATGGATTTCGCTGAGGTGCCGCTGTCAAGTCTTGCCGACATTTCCACGGTGATCTCCCAGCAATCCCTACTGATCGCTCAAGGAGATCACCAGCTGTCGTACTTGACCACCACTATACAGCAACTTCAGTCACAGATACAGCAGCTGCTACAGCAACAACCATCTCCTCCGCCGGCTCCTGCACCTCCTCCGCAGCGAGCTGCCGCTTCCAACCCCCGCTTGTCCTTGCCGGACAAATTTGATGGGGACTCTAGACTCTGCCGTGGTCTCCTGTCTGGGAAGGCCCTGCCATGGGCCACACCGCTCGGAGCACCTCTCTCACAGTATCCTTTGCAAAATACCTCTGTGCCTCCCGCCGAGGAGGCTATGCAAGTGGATCGGTCTCGCCTGACCCCTGAAGAAAGGATTCGCCACAGAAAATGCCTCACGTCCGCTCCCAGTCCCGTCAGTCTAACCTCAGTGTCTCCTCCTTTACCTGGTCTCCCCAAGGCCTATCTGGACTATGCTGTGTCTCCTTCCCATAGCCCCCGTCCTGTTAACACTCTGCCCCGTGCCAAGCTTTACCCTCTTCCCTCCCTCCCCACTCCCACGCCTTCTTGTGTGCCCACTGTTGATGAGGTTTCCCGGGGCTTCACCACCGTCTGGAAAAAGACTCTAAAATCCCTCATACTAGCCTCATCCCGGGTGAAGAAGCATGCCGAAAAAAAAAGAACTCCTCCTGTGTTTGTGTGGCTCTCCACCAAGTATATCCGCTTCCGTGTCCCCAGTTTTAATCTGGGACCACGTTATCTTGGACCCTTTGTAGTTAAGTGCCCAGAGGAGAGATCTTGGTAACCTGAGGACAACATCCTGGACAAAAGTCTTATCCTCAGGTTCTCAGGCTCCAAGAAGAGGGGGAGACCCAAGGGGGGGGGTACTGTTACGCCGAGCGCTCCGGGTCCCCGCTCCTCCCCGAAGCGCTCGCAGCGTTCTCTTATTCACAGCGCCCCGGTCAGACCTGCTGACCGGGTGTGCTGCGATGTTGCTCCCAGCCGGGATGCGATTCGCGATGCGGGACGCGCCCGCTCGCGATGCGCATCTCGGCTCCCGTACCTGACCCGTTCCCCGTCTGTGTTGTCCCTGTGCGCGCGGCCCCGCTTCTTAGGGTGCGCGCGCGCCGGGTCTCTGCAATTTAAAGGGCCACTGCGCCACTGATTGGCGCAGCAGGCCTAATCAGTGTCATCACCTGTGCACTCCCTACTTATACCTCACTTCCCCTGCACTCCCTCGCCGGATCTTGTTGCCCTTGAGCCAGAGAAAGCCTTTCCTTGAGTGTTCCTAGCCTGTGTTCCAGACCTCCTGCCGTTGCCCCAGACTACGATCCTTGCTGCCTGCCCTGACCTTCTGCTACGTCCGACCTTGCTCTTGCCTTATCCCTTGTACCATGCCTATCTCAGCAGTCAGAGAGGTTGAGCCGTTGCCGGTGGATACGACCTGGTTGCTACCGCCGCTGCAAGACCATCCCACTTTGCGGCGGGCTCTGGTGAATACCAATAGCAACTTAGAACCGGTCCACCGACACGGTCCACGCCAATCCCTCTCTGACACAGAGGATCCACTATCAGCTAGCCGAATCGTGACATATATTTAATATTCTATTGGTTTTCTTTTACAAGCTATGTTTTATAATAGATACACCTTCTTTTATGCTTGCATTATTTTCTGTAGATGTGATGAGGCCTTTATTATAAAAATGTGATCTCATTATTTTCGTGGCCATTTCTTAAGCTGGGAAGATTTGGCCCAAAACCAAATACAAACATTCCCGAACATGTCAATTATCATTTGAATTCATGTATAAAATATAGTAATTTAGATGACTGCGTGTTGGATTCCGCAGGATTACTGTGAAAACAATTGAGTGGTTACCATAGGAACACTTTATATTAATCTGCATGTAGATAAAATTAATGTATGAATATTAATAGAAATATTTAATTGTCTCTCATAGAAAAATCACATTAGGATAGGATCAATGGTACAAAATACCTATATTAATAGAGACATATAGCACGATTAATGGAGCCAACATGAAAACTAATTATATGGATAAATATATAACTTAAATGTTTATTAACTGGTTAATACTTCAGAACATGCATTTAAGTAACATTTCCTGTAAAATTTTCCCCCTTGCCCTATGACGGCACCCCTGGAGAGAACACCTTTTGCTCCATAGGACAAGAAACAGACAAGAATCCAAAAAATATGAGATCGCCCATTCCATCCCTGTTCTGTTTCCTGACCTTTGGAACCGGAGGTGGATTTACACCTCCACTGGATTCATTTGAAGAGATCAGACTGTTAGCTCCTAGTCCTTGCATGCAGGACTCACGGGCTTCCCTTTGGCCCAAGTTCCGCCCTTAGTCTGGATTCCCTTGCTCCCCATCTGTTTTGCATGTCTCCTCCAGGCACGCCTGACACCTTCCAAGAACTCTGTGTCCTCCAATTAAATTAGGTAGCAGGTTCTGTTACAAAGTGCTTTGTGATTTGTGGCCTCTGTACTTGTGTGAAAGGAGCCTTTGGAGCGGCGCATGATGGCCGACATTTATCATTGTAGGTGTAAGTGAAGCATTTTTCTACACTTTTTTTGTGTGCTGTGATGTGTAGGAGCACCAAATTTATTAAATGGTCACAGAGCATTTGATAAATTTTGTGCAGGTAAACATTTTCAGAAATTTCACTCTTGACATACATCAAAAAGCTAAGTCTGGGCTGGTGTAGTTTTAGAGAATTTTCAGTGGCTTTGCTTTTTTTGGCTTTGCAGTTCATAAAACCCGTCCATATCATGTGTATTGCCAAAACCAGTGGATTGCAACTCAAAATCCGCAGAAATGTGTAAACCAAAGGCACAAAAAAGGCGCAAATAAACCCTGCTTGCGCCTTTTTTGCGCCTTTTCTAGACACAAAAAAAAGTCTAACGACAATGATAAATGTCAGCCTATGTGTTTAGTGTGGGGAGCAGGGGGGGGGAGGGGGGAGCAGGGGTTGTGCACTCTCTGCTAAACTGGTAGAGGGAAAAGACTTCCGGAAAGGGATTAGCACTGAGGCCGTTCCTGGTGCCCCACTAGCTCAGGCCAGTAGAGGCCAAAATCGGGCTAGCTAGGGGAGGGTCTTCCTGAAAGGGGTGGCCCATGCTTGAAGAGGGTGGTGTAAGGTGGGGGATGGTTCAGCCAGGCAACTGCCATCACCGAGGCATATAAGAACCTTTCTGTGTTTGTATAAGAGTTTCTTTACAGGAATATGCCAACTTTGCTATGGAACCACAGCGTGCTAAGCATCCTCCTGTTGTCCATAGTAGGAGTAGCCTTTAAGTCTCCAAGTTCGTGGCCTCCAGAATAGTCATTGATTGCCAGTAGTAGTGCTAATAAAGCTAAAGTGTCATCAGGATTCGAAACATTGCCAAGGTTCATCTCCGGGAAATAAATCAGAATGCAGGGGTCAGGGCCAGGAGTGGAGTAGCAGGTACCAGATAGAGAATCCTAGGGGTGAGGCAACGACAGTATCCAGGAACAAGGCCAAAGATAAGATGAGGATTAATCAGAAGTCAAACCAGTAGCACATGGAAGGAGAACCAGAATATGAATGAAACATAAAAAAATAGCTATAACAATTTGGTGCTCAGATCTTTACACTTGCCCAGTTTTTCTGCATCCTACACATCAGCTTAAAGATTGGACTGTTCACCTGCCACCTGATATATCCTACCCATTGAAAAGTGGCAGTCAATCCTTGTTTTTCACTTCACCTATGGCTATATAGTGGCTGATCAATGGAATGCTGCTACTTGGCTGCCATTGCTATAAACTTTGTTTTAGGAATTTGGTACAAATTGTTGCATTATTAGTGACATAAATCATGTACATGACCTGTATTCATCCGCACATGAATAGATGGTGAAGGATTTTATGTAGTTCATTGTTCTCAGACTCAGGGGCAATAATACAATGATAAAATGAAACGTTTGAATACAGTGCAGAAACAGTGCTGAAACTATTGTAGAAAGAATAATAGCAAATACTTGCCCTCAGATGTACAGTATGTGCAAGTGTTGGGGATTTTAAACATCAGGGTTCTAAGGTTTTGGCTTATAACTTTTACAAATGAATTACAGTTATTATCTATCTTTAATTGTTTGTCCTACAGAATATAGTAGACAGTTCATTTAACTTTAAACTTTTCTGTATTAAGCGGTATACTGTATGTTACATTCTTGTCTGAAGTGAAACAATAGTTTTTTTATTTTTTATATAACCTTGTTTGTTAGACAGTAGCCTGAATATAATTGGCAATAGGTAATTCTTTTTAGATACAGGCAACACATTGTAATGTTATTATCACTTCTTAATACTAATTGTATTATGGCTCTGTTCACACTAGGGTCATAGCTTTTGGAAGTATAACAACAATGACAGTGGATCCCCCATGGATTTATTATGTTTAGCTTCTGGTAGTCTTGACAGCAAAATAAGTTTTGCAGACTACTCTATTATTGTCAACAAGCAATGATGTTTCAGTAAAACAGTAAAAACAGAAAATTCACAAAGGCTTAAAGGTGTACTCCGCCCCTAGACATCTTATCCCCTATCCACCCCAGACATCCGGTGCACAGAGCAAACTTCACTCGGTGTCAGATGACTGGCGATGTGGGGCGGAGGCTCGTGACGTCATGGTCACGTCCCGCTCGTGATGTCACGGCCATGCCCCCTCAATGCAAGTCTGTGGAAGGGGGCGTGATGTCCTTCACGCCCCCTCCCATAGATTTGTATTGAGGGGGCGTGGCTGTGACATCATGAGCGGGGGCGCAGCCGTGACATCACAGCCTCCAGCTCTCTAAACGAACATCGGGTGCAGCAGGGAGATCGCTAGGGTCCCCAGCGGTGGGACCCACATGATCAGACATCTTATCTCCTATTGTTTGGATAGGGGATAGGATGTCTAGGGGCAGAATACCCCTTTAAGGTCCTTTAGACAGCCTAGCAGGCCCCCATGACTAGCGTAGTTTACTGACCTTTACACAGCTCGATTAATTGTGCACCCGGACAACATAAACGATTGCTAAAATGGGGCCGATTGTCAAGTGAATAAGTATTTGAAGGAACTCTCCTACCTAATAATTGGCTTGTAAAAAAAAAAGGGGCACCAATCAGCTGACAAGCGCTTGTTCGTTTACTAATCAGATCTTTTGTGCAACCAGTAATACTTAATACCCTTAATACTTTGGATGTGCGGCTTATAGAGATGACATTTATAGCATACCTGTGATATCACAAAAAAAGATAATGCTTATATATGTTACTCACTAGGTCATGCAGATGCTTTACATGTCTTTTTTTATGTGTCTAGCTTCTTTACTTGGCTCACAAATCCCTCAGTTCTGCTACTCACTCATTCTGACATCCACTGCTCAGGAAGGGGCGTGTCGGAGAAAAGCACTGAGGCCGCCCTCACTCGCAGTGCATTCACTTTCTCCCTCTGCTGTACAGTGCTGGGTCTGTTCATTCAATCACTGCAGGCTGCTCCATAACCCCTCCTCTCTGTTTTCATGCTGAAGTCTGATAGACTGGACACGAGTGAGCACAAAGTAGTGCTAGTCTGGCCCTCACTTACTTGACATTGTCTCTGACTGTGCTTCAGCTTGGACAAAGATGATGCTGCAGCCAGACAGTATTATGTTCTGGATGGTATGGGGACCCCTAGTGGTCTTTTTTTTCCAGCCATGTTTCTATGAAAAAAAATATGAAGTATATTAGAAAGGATAATGTTTTGCCAAGATGTACAACATATAAAATGTTTTTGATTCCGACAGTGCCCATTTAAGGACCTCATGAACAGTCCAGCAATTGTCCAAGCGGCCCAGAACTTATCCCTCTTCCCCAGCAGTAATCACAATGAGGGTCCACATCTGGCCTCCCAGCCCCCCCCCCCCCCCAGCCAGCAGTAATCACATTCAGCATCCACATCTCATCTCCCAGCAGTAATTGTATTTAGGGCTCACATCTTATCCCACCTCAGCAGTAATCACTTTCAAGGCTAGCAGCTCAAACCACCTCCACCAATAATCAATTTTAGTCCCCTCATACCCTGTCATCAGTATGTCCTTTCAGGCATGTCCTATCCCCAGCAGTGATCACTTTCTAATGAAACCTCTTCTCCCACTCCAGCAGCAATCATTCATCCTGGCAGGAAGTGTCCTGCATAGTAGGATGTACTTCTCTCAAAAGTGCCTAGTATGTGGCACAACCACTAGAGATGCAGGTGCAATTTTTTGGTTGGCATCTTAATTGTGGAAATAGCCCTACAGAGTTGCCGCACTATCATGCCACTTTGGTTAGAAATAGGGTTTTATCAGCAGTATGTCAGTACCTAGGCACACACTTATGCTTAAAATTTGGAAACATGACAAAAAACATTTTTACACATTTATTTTTAGAAACCTAAACAGTTGAAGTGTGACATGTATAGGATGACCAACTATTTGAAAATGTGGCCCAAAAATAAAAAATGCCGGGTATTGAAAAAAAGGTGGGATGGAAATACTTTTTTTTAGTTTTGACATCCTTTAGTACCATCTCACTTTTTTTGTTTCTACCCTTTATTTGTCTTTTAGCCTTCTTTTTGCCACATTCCACAGAAATAGTCAAAACTATTTTGCCCTCATTCTACATTAATTTATACATTGTTGTCTTGATAACTGTAATTACTAATCGGTCAATTCTTCTCCAAATCTGTCCTCTCCAGTCTATCCTGAATCCTGTAATAAGGCTCACCTTTCTGTCTAACCACTACTGCTGCTTCTCTTGTACCAGTCACTGTACTGGTTGTCCATTCACTAAATAATTCTATTTAATCCCTTAACAACACTGGACGCAAATGTACGTCCTGATGCAATGGTACTTCGCATACCAGGACATACATTTACGTCCTGCACCAGAGCAGTGCTTGCGTCATGGATGGCAGGTCCCGGTTGCTATCAGCAGCCAAGGACCCCATGGTATTGGCAGACAATAACATGATAGCTGATGTCTGCCAATACCATGGGGTCCTTGGCTGCTGATAGCCACTGGGACCTGCTTTCCATGACGCAAGCACTGCTCTGGTGCAGGACGTAAATGTATGTCCTGGTATGCGAAGTACCATTGCATCAGGACGTACATTTGCATCCAGTGTTGTTAAGGGATTAAATTGAATTATTTAGTGAATGGACAACCAGTACAGTGACTGGTACAAGAGAAGCAGCAGTAGTGGTTAGACAGAAAGGTGAGCCTTATTACAGGATTCAGGATAGACTGGAGAGGACAGATTTGGAGAATACAGATGACAGCAGCTGCGGCAGTGTGGTGATTGTAATGTTGATCTGATCGCCCGCGGCACGGCTGCTGGGATCACATCTGCCAAGATGGCGGCAGGAGGTCAACTTATCTGCCTCCACCTCTCTACCGGGGTCTTCTGCTCTGATCTGCCCTCCAGCAGACCATAGAAGAAGATCACTGATAATACTGATGCACGGCATCTATGTGCACCTCAGCTATGGAGAGACTTTGTTACATCAGTTCTTCCATCATCTTCTCTCATAGTGTTTAATCCTATATCTATTTCACTCCCTCCTGAAGAACCTCAAAAAACATCTAATATTATTTTGAGCACATTATTGCAGTTTTTTATCTATAGTCTGTAAGTGGTGATGCATCATCATTAGGGATCCTATCACTGTATAGGGTTACTCAGGGCCATCTAGCGGACAGTCAACGGTTGGAGTGGGGGCTCATCCTCCACTGTCAGGTAGGGCAATTGTAGGATCTGTGTCCTAGGGACAGTAATTGTTGTGTGGTTTATATCTTTATACCATCATTCCAACAGAATACACCATTCAACTGTCCTAAGCCGACCAGTCTGTCCTGATACTATTGGTGGAGAAATGTAAGTGATTTCAACCATATATACCTTTGTTGTATTTATATTTATACACGGCATATATGTATTATGGTACTTTTGTGCAGGTCATAGAATTGCCACGTATCACTTTATGTATGGTCCATATATGGATTTTTTGCTTGGTACATTTTGACCTGTTTCAGTGATATATCTTGTATTTATTACTTTTGTGCCCTGATACGCACCCAACAGACATTACTGATGGTCTCATTTGGTCGCAAATTATTTTATTGTGTAAGGATCTAAATAAAAGTTACATTTTAAAGGGGTACTGTGCCACATATATAGTTACAAGGTTCGTGTCACGATTCGGCAGGCTGGAGGTGGATCCTCTGTGCCAGAGAGGGATTGGCGTGGACCGTGTCGGTGGACCGGTTCTAAGTTGCTACTGGTTTTCACCAGAGCCCGCCGCAAAGCGGGATGGTCTTGCATTGGCGGTAGCAACCAGGTCGTATCCACCGGCAACGGCTCAACCTCTCTGACTGCTGAGATAGGCGCGGTACAAGGGAGTAGACAAGAGCAGGGTCGGACGTAGCAGAAGGTCAGGGCAGGCAGCAAGGATCGTAGTCAGGGGCAACGGCAGGAGGTCTGGAACACAGGCTAGGAACACACAAGGAAACGCTTTCACTGGCACGATGGCAACAAGATCCGGCAAGGAAGTGCAGGGGAAGTGAGGTATTAATAGGGAAGTGCACAGGTGAAGATACTGATTAAAACCCATGCGCCAATCAGTGGCGCACCGGCCCTTTAAATCGCAAAGACCCGGCGCGCACGCGCCCTAGGGAGCGGGGCCGCGCGCGCCGGGACAGCACAGACGGGGAACGAGTCTGGTAAGCGGGTCGGGATGCGCATCGCGAGCGGGCGCGTCCCGCATCGCGAATCGCATCCCGGCTGGGGACATTATCGCATCGCACCCGGTCAGCAGGTCTGACCGGGGCGCTGCGAACAGGAGAACGCTGTGAGCGCTCCGGGGAGGAGCGGGGACCCGGAGCGCTCTGCGTAACAGTTCGCTTTTAGGCTAACATGGGCTTGGTCCTTAAGGGGTTAATCTGGTCACTCCCACAGAGTTTTCCCACAGTTCTTCTCTTCTCTTCATGCCCTTTCAAATTTCCTCCATAAATGGAACCTTCCCTTGTTCTCCCCCAAGGCTTTTTCATGCTGCACCAGTTCTCTGGAATTGAATACCCCAAACAAATAAATTTACAACATACTAAAAGTTTCTGCAAGATATAAACAAAAATTATTATTACAAAAAGATTATAATTATTTCCTTTTTTTCCTCACTGATTTCCTTCTTACCCCTCTTTTTGTTGTTTACATGTAATTATTGTCTTACTTCCACAAATATAATTGTCTTACAAACACAAAACAAGGGGAATTGTCTTTCTTCTTTTGTGTTTGCTTTCTTCTTCTTTCTTTCTGTGCATCTCTTTTCTATTTTACCCTCTTTGTTATAGTTTTATAGTTATATCTCAGGTTGCCAATAAATATCTGTAATTTAAATTTGTATTTTATTCAGTTGTACAGTAAACTTGTCTTATATTTTGACAAATAATTCAATAATTCAAGCAACACCTGGTTATACCCAACCTCCCGGTACATATAAATCCTTGAACTCATGTAGACAAAAATGTTGCACGTGTCAGGTAGAAAGCATGTGCTATTATTTGATGTTATTTGTAAAAAATCAATGCCTTTGTGTGGAAACATTTTATTGAGACCCTCCAAGGAGTGCGTGGAGAGTGTGTGATTGAAAACACTTGAAACCATTATTCTGCTAAATACATAAGTATTTGTGCAAATTATTTAATGTGTGAATGGGTTTGTTTCTTGGTTCAGATAACCAAATACACAGAAGTGCTAAGTTACTGAAAATGTAGATGATAGGATGCCACTTACAGCCTTATGCAGAGTACAAAATCTGGGAAACCTTGACTGACAAATGCTTCATGGGAGACTGGAGACAACAACATTTAAAAAAATAAATACATTTCAACTCCAAAAGAGAGAAAAATAAATCAGATTTTTAATTTAGATGTCTGTAACATTGATATACAAATACCAAAGATAGAGATCTTTAGAATTGTATTTTTCTTACAGGAAATTTTCGGCATCATTGCGAGAGCATCTGCTTGGCCATATAGCTTTCTTGAAAGAACGTGGGATTTTGAAAGGCGGTGTTCCAGCCGGTTTTGCTACCGTATTGATGCTGCATGATGAAATGAAATCTCAGCAGGTAGGAGATGCCTATGTTGATAATCAGTGTGCCTTGTTATTTTAATGTTTGATTGTTTGCAAAAATTTTTTGTGAAAAGGCAAGTCCTAGAGGTTTAACTATTTTTCTTATAGCAAGCCGCTGGAACACATTGCCTCAGTTTCAGGAAGATCAAGATGAAGTAGGGCTATGGACAATTCTGACATCTGCCTTTTCTAATGTCTTCCCATCCCTACTTCTTTACTTGTGGATATTTTTGCATCCTGTATATTTGAAGTGAAGCACAAGCTTGGAGCTACTTTAAATACTATACTAGGCAAGAGCATTATCAATCTCGTAATATAAGGTTATTGCACTAAATGTTCCTACAATAATATTAAACCACAGGAAATTTCTCATTCCGAACCACTTACATGGAGGTACCACCTGCTTAAGATAGGTACTGTTTTTATAGCATTTTGCCTTTTGTTAATGAACTGAAACAGTTAAGCACGTGGTTACAGTGTTTGTGCAGTCCAGTTCTGAACAATTAAATGGAAGCTATTTTTATTCTAGCACTAGCTGAGTACCCGGCGTTGCCCGGTTTTCCTTCCTAATCCTTGTTGGGGAGGAAAATAAACAAAGGAGGAAGCTTTTGACTTCATATCCCGTCCTCATATATTGTTGTCATATCCCGACCTCCTATCCCGTCATCATATCCCGTCATCATATCCCATCCTCCCATCCCGACCTCCCATCCCGACCTCCCATCCCGGTCCTCCTATCCCGGTCCTCCTATCCCGGTCCTCCTATCCCGGTCCTCCTATCCCGACCTGTAATATGTGTACCAGGTATTATGGAAATATCTCCAGCCGTACGGAAGTTATGTGGGAACATACATTTCCCATTGGTTTGCATGGGACTTTAAACAAAAACCCTGACCCTCACAAATGGGGGGGTAGTTAAGGGTTAAATTAACTATCCTATATTTTAAGTGGACATATAAGTAACGTGACCAAGTATTATTGAAATATCTCAAGCCGTTTGGAAGTTATGCAGTAACATATATTTCCCATTGACTTGTATGGGACTTTAAACATAAACCCCGCCCCTGGCAAATGGGGGTGTGTAAGGGTTAAATCACCTATCCTATGTTTGTTGTCGACATATAAGTAACATGTGTGCCAAGTTTCATGTTAATATCTTTAGCCGTTTGGACGTGATGCTGGAACATACACACATACATACACAGATACATACACACACACGTTGAGTTTTATATATATATATAGATAGTGTTCCTTCAAGAAGATCTTCAGCGAATCACTGGAACGGGACCCGGCACTCACTCTGGTCACGTGCTGCAGCCGGCACGCACTCCATTCATTACTATGGGAGCGCGGAAAAGACCCAAGTACAGCTTTCGGGCACCTTCGGCACTCCCATAGAAAGCTCCTTACTGAGAGAGCAAGAGTCCCGTCCAGGTGAAAGCGGGAGCCCCAGCGATTGGACACACCCATCCCCTTGAAGGGATTTCCCCATCAGGTCAGCCGTTTTTCTGTAATTCATGGACACATCAAGAAATTTCATGGTCGCCCATGTTTTGGATTACAGCTGATATGCATTTGGAAGAGAGTTGTCACACTCCTTAGATGTATATTAATATATAAAACTGCCCCGGATGGCAGGAGTAAATAAAAAAAATTTGCACACCTTTTGCGTATCTGCTGCTGGTGCTTCAGCTTTTTCAGTCCCACTGTTTCTTTTCTCCATCCCGACATGTAAGAAGTGCCCATTCAGCCAATCACTGGTTAAAGTGGGTCACTGCTGAGTTTTTTTTTATTCATGTCAAAATGGGGAACAGCAAGCTCTGGGCAGTGGGGCCAAAAGCATTGAAAGGGGATAAGTAGCAGGTTAGTACTATACCTTTTTTTTTCATTTACTCCTACCATCCTGACCAATTTTGAAGGTTAAAGTTTTCTATTGGATAATTGCTTTAACCCCTAGAGGACGCAGGACCCCTTCTATAACCTTGATCGGTGATGTCCGGCATTAGCCACAGGTCGCCGAGGCTGTATACAATCCTACTATTACCTATTTAGACACTGTGTACAAAGTTGTCCCTATGGAGACTTAAAAATAGTTAAAATAAATAAATAAATAAATAAAAATGTAAATAAACCCATTCACTAATAAAAGTTTGAATTACCCCCCCCCCATCCCATTGAAAAAATGTAATAATTTAAACAAAAATAAACAAACATATGTGGTATCACCGCAAACATAAATGTCCGAACTATAGAAATATAATGTTAATTAATCTGCATGGTCAATGGTGTATACATAAAAAAAATACCAAAATCCAAAATTCACAAAATGATCTTTTCAATTATGCCCCACAAATATTTTTGGGGGTTTTGCTGTAGATTTTTTGTTGAAATGATTGAAGGGATGAAAGGAAATTGGCACAAAAAACAAGCCCTCATATGGGTCTGTATGTGGAAAATTGAAAGTGTTATGATTTAGTAGTGCCATCTGTTTCATACCAGCTCTGCTTCCTCTATCCTTTCATTACTGTAGCTGGGTCATTGTCCACCACACTAACAAGTAGAAAAGTATAGTGCTTAAAGGAAAACGGTCGCTCATTCACCCGCACTATTACCCGATACACCGGGTTATAGTGCTAGGGAACAAGAGACCAATGCGTGGTCTCGGACTGCTATACCTACCTACAGTCCAGAACTCCGATCCTCCAAAGGTCCCCCTCTTTCAGCGCTGACTTGCACTCTGAAGCCGGGCCCGCCGGCTGGATTTAAATATTCCTAAGCGCTGGTCATGTGAGCGCTCGTGTGTATAGTGCGGGTGAACGGGTGACTGTTTTCCTTTAATGTGTCACAGGAAGTAATCTGTCCTGTGTCACCTGACTTTCTGTGAACTACATGATTACATAATCACCTATCAAATCCCTCTTTGGAGCTCAGATCCTTCCCATCTCAGATTCACCTTCCTTGTCAATCTCTGTATGTCTGTTATATTTGCCCAAAGAAACAAGGGGCTCAGTGAAAGTTGGTAACTCCATGTACTGATAAGTTGCAGAGTTATACAACTGATCACACTGACTGTGTCTCCTATTTGCAGACTCCTGTAGTGACTCCTGTGTGATGCTGCCTATCACTGCCCTCTCCTGTGTTTAAGAACTGACAGGGAAAGGAGGAGACCAGTATGATACAGCTGCTGCAGCAGTTATATACTCTACTATATATAGTACTCTATAATTTGAGTAAAGGGACAGAAGATCTATGTCACTTACTGAACTTTGATGTAACTCCGAACAGGTGTGTGAGGAGTCTACCCCCACTCTCTGCAAACCCAGACGCATCATGGGAATTGTAGGCAGCAGTAGGACATCTTGTCGGAGAGGAATACAAATCAAGACTGCAGACAATCCATGCATGCCTGATGCAAACATCAGCTAAAACTAAAAAATGCACACTTAATTTTTTATCTAGCAGATGTGCAGCCTGATCTTCCTGCCTAAACCTTGTGCGAGATGAAAAGCAAGAATGGCTCTCTTATCCTCATATGCAGTCCTATATAAGTAACATCTGCACCAGGTTTCATTACAATATCTCCGGCCAATTGGTAGTTATGCTGGGTTGCTTCTTTAAAGGGGTACTCCGCCCGTAGACATCTTATCCACTATCCAAAGATGTCTGATCGCGGGGGTACCTCCACTGGCGACCTCTGCAATCTCCCTGCTGCCCCCCGGTGTTCATTTAGAGCGTCGGGTGCAGCTCCAGAGGCTTGTCACGTCACGGCCACACCCCACTCGTGCCATCACGGCCACGCCCCTTCAATGTAAGTCTATCGGAGGGGGTGTGACGATGTATGGGGTGCTGCTGCCAAGATCGCAGGGATCCCGCTACCTTTGGATAGGGGATAAGATGTCTAGGGGCAGTGTACCCCTTTAAATTTTTATAGACCTCCTATACTCATTTTTTCAGTGATCATATGTAATGACAAAAGGCACTTCAAAATCAATGCATCACCATTTTTTTCTAATTAAAACCAGATACTAATATAATACTTATCTGTTTATTATTATTCTTTTCTGATATGCCTGAGCTGCTTTTTAACAGCACGTAGAGATATGTTTACTGAAAGATTTGTAGATTAAAAAATAAAATAAATTCTTTAAAAATTTGTTTCAATTTGAGTTAAACAATAGCCCATTTTCTGATGACATAGAGAGCCAAAATAATCAACTTGATTAACTTAAAAAACATATTATAATTTAATAAAGTATTACCCCGTCATTTCAGTTATAATAGAGATAGGGTATTTAGATATGTGTCATTCAGACTTCAGTAAAATTAAAAAAAAAGAAGCCTGAGTGGTATTCAGAACCATGAATCTATTTCTTCATTAATCTGCCTATTGTGATATTCCATGGTTTCACTTTCATTTGTATTTCTTACTTTGACATTGTCCTCTAATAGCTTATTAAAGTGTTCTTCACCTTTTAGTAGACTAGCCTTGGAATCTTTTCCTAAGTAGTAGAGTAGCCTTGGAATATGCCACTTGGAGCGAAGCAAATTAACCTTGTATTGGTGTCTTTTGTTAGCGGCGTAACAACGTTACAATGTGTCTAGAAATAAGCAAGTATGATTCCTGCCATTATAGCAGATGCTTGTGTTACTAGCCTTGTGTTATGGAAGACTGTTAGCTTTATTATCATGAGTATGGAATCAAAACTGGAATGAAGCTCATGTGCATTTGTAAATGTAAAGTGCCTATTTGTTTTGAATTACAATAATAATCCCTCTTGGTTCTATTTTTGATCTGTTATGGCCTTCATTTAAGTGCTGAAGAAGACAACCAATGTACTTAATTCCGTTATAGTTCCAAAAAAATTATTACCCCCTTAAGGACTCAGCGTTTTTCAGTTTTTGCATTTTCGTTTTTCCTCCTTACCTTTTAAAAATCATAACTAGGGATCGACCGATATCGTTTTTTTTAGGGCCGATAGCGATAATCGGTGGAGGTTAGGGCCGATAGCCGATAACTTATACCGATATTCCGGTATAAGTTATCGGCTATTTATTCCCTCACGACACCGCTGCAGATCATTGATTTAAAGCGGGCGCTTTAAATCAATGAACTCTAGTGGCTTTTGCGGTGCCATAGACTGCCGCCGCCACCCGCCTCTCTCCCCCTGCCTGTCCGGGGGTCCTCCTGAGTCCTATCACCGCCCCCCCACCGCCACACTGCTCCCCCCCACCGCCGCGCCGCGTTGCACCCCCCCACGCACCGCCCCGGGCCCATTGCCTCCGATCCCCGGTTTTATAATTACCTGTTCCCGGGCCCACTCTACATCTGGCTCCGGTGGCGTCCTCCTAAGCTGTCACTGTGCGCACTGACGGTGACGTCGCGTCACCTCACGTCACTCGTCATTGCGCACAGCGTAAAGCAGGACGCAGCAGGAGCCAGAAGTAGTGTGGACCCCGGGCCCCGGGAACAGGTAATTATAAAACCGTGGATGGGGGAGGCAATGGGGCCGGGGCGGTGCGGGGGGGCATTATCGGCTTATCAGCAAGGTATTTGCCGATACCGATAATGCCCAAAATCGTGATTATCGGCCGATAATATCGGCCAAACCGATAATCAGTCGATCCCTAATCTTAACCATTTCAATTTTCCACCTAAAAATCCATATTATGGCTTATTTTTTGCGCCACCAATTCTACTTTGCAGTGACATTAGTCATTTTACCCAAAAAATCCACGGTGAAATGGGGAAAAAAATCATTTTGTGACAAAATTGGAGAAAAAACGCTATTTTGTAACTTTTGGGGGCTTCCGTTTCTACACAGTGCATTTTTCGGTAAAAATTACACTTATCTTTAGTCTGTAGGTCCATACGGTTAAAATGATACCCTACTTATATAGGTTTGATTTTGTATTACTTCTGGAAAAAATCATAACTACATGCAGGAAAATTTAGATGTTTAAAAATGTCCTCTTCTGACCCCTATAACTTTTTTGTATTTCCGAATAGGGGGATGTATGAGGGCTTATTTTTTGCGCCGTGATCTGAAGTCTTTATCGGTACCATTTTTGTTTTGATCAGACTTTTTGATCGCTTTTTTCGGACTTTATTTTCCCTTTTTTTTGCAATGTTATAATATTATAATATAGCCCCCTGAATTCCTACACTGATCACTGCAATGCATTAACATGGCATTGATCAGTGTTATCACCGATCGACGGCTCTTGCCTGGATCTCAGGCACGGAGCAGTCATTTGGTGATCAGACACGCAGGAGGCAGGTAGGGATCCTCCTCGTGTCCTGCAAGCAGTTCGGGATGCTGCAATTTAACCGCAGCGGTCCCGAACAGCCCGACTGAGCTGCCGGGATGGTTTCGGTTTCACTTTGATCGCTATGTCTGAAAGGTTAATACCGGGCATCACCGCGATCGGTGATGTCCAGTATTAGCCACAGGTGTTCATGAGCAGTGTGGTATTGCAGCTTATTCTGTGGTACAATTTCAGATGCTTCTCATAAACCGAGGTAGCACTGTGTTTGTGAAAAAGCAGACAAGTTTTTGTAATCCTGGACAACATTGCAAGCACAGAACACATTGGCTATGTACAGTTGCAACTGGTATGTTTTTTAAGATAGTGGTTTCCTGTGGGTAAGTAATGGTGCTTGTACACCTTCACTAGCTGTTGGGTGAACATTCATTGTGCTTTCTATACCATTCCGCCTCATACACATGAGTGTTCAGCTTAACTGACTGTTCATGTGTTCTAGTGTATAGGCGTAACAAGTGTAACCATTACTAGTTAAGGATACAACAGAAATTTCAATTCAAGGCAGGCACCTTATCTATATAGAGTTTAATAAACAAAGTCATGAATCACATGGCATGACAGTCATAGGCATACTTATATACAAATTATATACGAACAAATTTACTTCAAACCAACGAGTGTGAATATGGGCATTGGTAATATTCAATGGTACCGGATTGGTAGGGATGGACTATAGGGGAAGAGGAAAAGAAAGGGGTGCCTGTACTCACCCTGACTATGCCTTATCACACTATACATTGGTATAATAAAGCATCACACAACAGTAAAAAAATTTCCACAAGAGACAAATCAGGGTAACAGATCGCCTGAACAGTAATACATAAGTGTCTAAGGGTGTTGTCCCTCAGACAAGGGAGTGTCCATAGAGGTTTTTAAATCCAACGCGTTTAGCTGAACTGTATCCGTGGCAGCCAGCTCCTCAGGGACAAAAGGAAACTCTGTGTGGGGTACAGGGTAAACCCTCTTAAATTTCTGTGTGAGCAGCAACTATAGAAGAAGGACCCCAAATATATATGATTTACGAAAAAGGATATAAGATGCACTGGGTAGAAGGTATCTTGGGAGCAATATGTAGACAGGACCTATGTGGAAGAATACAAATAGAAATTAAAATAAAGATAAGAGGGTAACAGGGATGGTTAATCCTAATAAGAAATGATAGCAGAATTAATACCTGTCCCACTGCACACCTTTGAAAATTGGGATAATCAGGGTGAAGTCATCCACAGCAGTAAGAAATGGAAGTCCCAACATTTAATGATACCAAGAAGTCCCTACAATATGGCAAAGTAGATAGTGAAAAGTCTAGCTGTATAGCATATATGATAAAATAAATTGCTAGTAGTCCTAGGTACCTGTTCATGTGTTCTGAATGGGGCGAGCTGTGTCAGCTGTAAAAACAAAAGGGTTCAGCAGTTAAAATCCAACATTACCGATCCCTCTCTCCGCTAGCATCATCTATTGGGAGAGAGTCGAAAGCATTTCTTACACATTGGATAGTTGGCTGGTCCCACCAAAATCTCCCCGTTCAGTCATCTTTTGACTAATTTGTATGTGATCCTTTAGGGCATTTTCACCCAGCTTATACTGCATAAAAACCACATAGTGTCACTGTCAAAAAATGCACTCCCATTAACTTCAATGAAAAATGGGGAGCACAGATATCACTCCTTTCTATGTGGATACATGCTGAAGTTTCCATTTGAGTCAAAGGAAACTTCATAGCTGTCCCTCCCTGCGCAGGCTGTCCCTCAGAGACAGGCACTGCAAATGGGATGCATAGGATTTGAAGCTGTGTTCAGTCATTTTGTACATTGAACTCTTCAACATAAAATCTACAGTTTGAAATCCTGTGCATCAAATATGAGCAGAATACTTTACGTGTGAATACTGACACAGACCCCTTCCATAGACTTGCATTGAGGGGGCGGGGTGTGACATCATGAGGGGCCGGGGCTATGATGTCACGAGCTCCCGGCGCGGCTCCAGCGTTTGGAACAGTTTGTTCCAAACGCTGAGCAGTGGAGTACCCCTTTAAAGTTCTCCAGCATATACTTTATTAACAAATAAACATTCTGATTCCGTTGTTCTGTATAAAAAGTTAATGTTTACTCAGTCTCTGCCATTTCTAAAAACAGTAACTTGGAAACGATGTATTTTTCTCTTAAACACTATTAAGGAGACTACTAGGTATCTCTTCACTTGCAGCATGTTGCCCATAGGAACCAAGTACACAAGCTTTTAGTTTGCATTCTGCTCTTAAAAATTAAAGTTGATCTGTGATTGGTTACTATGGGCAACAAGAAGAGTTTCTCTATTAAACACGTACTTATTGGAAATGTAAAGTTTAATTTGAATTTACCTATAGTCCTGCCAACAACAGTAAGATTTACAGCATTTTTTTATGAGCAAAAGGTAATGATAATTGACCAGTGTAAAAGTGGCCTGAGGGTTCATTTACATGAGCAGACAGCTACCCGATATAAGTGCCTGTCTGCTATATATAAGTCAGATCCATAAAGGATGTGGCCCAACTATTGGGAGCAAACAGGCACACAACTGTTCACTTCTCTTATTAGCGACAATACATTCCCTGTATTCACAACAATAAAGGATTTTTAGGCCCAAACAGAAGAGGCATTTTACACGGGGCAATAATCTGCTTGTTTTGGGGATTGTCGCCCTGTGTAAAAGAGCCTTTAGATATTTAGGTGTTTTTTCCTTTAGGACTCGTCCAGATATCACCTTAAAGGGGTACTCCGCTGCTCAGCATATAGAACAAACTGATCCGGACACTTGAGCCGGCACCGGGAGCTCATGACGTCATAGCCCTGCCCCTCATTACGGCGTACGGCGTCCCTCGTGGTCCAGGCATTCCTGTTCATCTACAGGCATTAGGTTTGGGCTTCATCTATTATTGAATCTTTTTGTGGCCCTTGTTACCTCACCGTACTGTGGATCATCTCTATCTTGTTTGATCCAGTCCACCATAATGGAAACATAACCCCAGATAAGACCATCAGTACTTTACCTACCCGGTGGGAATACATCTTTGCCTGACCACATTTATATTATATTATATTTCTACAGTGGTATCAGTTTAAGGAGTCTGTCAAATTGAGGTCTGTCCCAATATCAGGAACATTTTGTCCTGGTGGTGCTTTAAGTGAATATCGCTACCCTACAGAGGGGTGTATCTGTATGTATCGTGAACAGAACATCTTCCTCTTTGTCTGGAGTCAACTTCATTAACATTGTATATGAATGTTCTACATACTATCTTTTGCTATTTTTTATGATAATGTATGTGCATGCTATTCATGTTTGACCAGACACTAACAGACTCATACATATGACTGGTACTTATTACTGACGGACCCGAACCTATGTATTATCATTATTATCATTTTTTTCTTCTATCTGCTATATACTATTTTGTATTTGTTGTGCACATCTGAATTGTTCATATTATCCTCTCATCCCTGATGAACTTCCTCTAACTCGGGAGAGAAACGCGTTGGCCAGAGAGGTTGATATATGTATATTTGTACCAACTGTACATATTGTAATTACTCCCCTAACCCTATCCTTCACTTAGCTGGTAGGAGATTTCTTCTTTAGGTAGGGAAACAGAATTAGGGCATCACCTGTACCCCTGTTCCCTTGTCTTTTCCCTTGTTTGTGTTTATTATTTCACAAATCGTGTACAAATGTATAATTTTAATATACGGTACTTTAAGTAAAAGTTAAATTTTATCCTAATTGATGTTTACAATTTGTTGGATTCTGCCCCTCATTACGTCACGCCCACCGCCTCAATGCAAGTCTATGGGAGGGTGTGTGACAGCCGTCACGCCCCCTCCCATAGACTTGCATTGAGGGGGCGGGTGTGACATCATGAGGGGGCGGGGCTATGAAGTCACAAGCTCCCGGCTCCAGCGTTCGGAACAGTTTATGCCAAACGCTGAGCAGCGGAGTACCCCTGTAAGGTAGATCATAGTGTAACATGGATTGTAGTTAGCGCACTAACTAGCATTAAATAGAATCTGACACCCTGTTAACGTGCACTAAACCCAATATACTGGGTTACAGTGCAGGTGAACAGCTTTTACAAAGAGGGGTCATTTACTTAAATCTGTTACATATTTCCTGAGTTATGGCGCTGCATTGGGCAGCTCTGCGCGATTAAGTTGGGGATCCAGCTCACCCAACTCCCCTACCTTCTCCATATTCTCCGTCCACAACATTCCCATCATTAATATGCTAATGAATGACTCGAGTGAGCTCGCTGCATGCTCACCTGTGGTATTTATTAGCATATTAATGACAGGGGCGGGGCAAACAAAGAATATGGAGGAGGCAGGTAAGCAAGCTCTCCGCCTCCAATTTGCAGAGCCGCGCAATGCAGCAGGAAGATTACAGCGCCATAACTTATGAAATACACAATGGATTTAAGTGCAAAGCTGTTCACCCGCACCTTAATCCAGTACATTGGGTTCTATGCGGGTGAATAAGATGTCAGATTCTCTTTAAAATACTAATTTTGTCTAGTGCATTCATCTGTTCTGTTGGCTGTAGCTCTACTAAGTAGCTCTAATAAAGTGTGCCTGTGGAATTATCAGTAAATACTTTCAATATTAAATGCAATGTGCCTTCTTGCATTACTCTTTGTACTCTTATGAGGGCTATGAATGCTATTTTTATGATTGATTTTGGCTAAGTTACAAATTCGAGCGTCTCCAAATATAAGCGTATCAGTCGGACCTCTACATGAGTGTATTATACTTTATATGTCAATTGATACTCTAGCTGTGTTGATAAGCATGTTGTAGACATTCCTGTGTTTTTATTGTAGGGTAGCGTCAATACAACAGGAGATTTGAACAGTACTACTTCCATTTCCAGCACAGACGAACAAAGCTCCAACCTTCTGAAGAGGGATCAAACTGTAAATGGACATTACAACCATAAGCGGAAACATGAAGACTGTAAAGTAAAAAATCGAGGCAAGTTATTATTATTATTTACTGTATTTTTCGCCGTATAAGACGCACTTTTTCTTCTTGGTGCGTCTTATACGGCGAATACACACCTATCGTGGCGGTCCCTGCGGCCATCAAAGGCCGGGACCCGCGGCTAATACAGGACATCACCGATCGCAGTGAGCACATTTTAGAATTTTTTTAGGGTACCCCCTTGCTTTTAGCTTACTCCGCAACTCATCTGCCTTGACCTGGAATTCCTCAATTGTTGAGCAGTTTCTGCGCATTCGCAGCTTCTGACCTGTAGGAATACCCTGCTTCAGTGGGAGAGGATAACAACTGTCCCACTGAAGCAGGGTATTCATGGCAGTCTCCTTCCTATGCACTGAAGTGCAGATGGATCCATCAGATTGCACTCTTATTTTCAAGTCAAGAAATTCCAGTTCATATCTATTGATGGTACTTGTGAACACAAGACCCGGTTCATTTTGGTTAATTGTCTTCACAAATTTACCAAAATTTTCTTCTGTTGAATTCCAGATCAAAAAGACTTTGTCTATGAACCGAAGCTATAGAGAAATATGGTCGGTCCACATCGACATCTTTTCACAAAATAAAAATTGGTCCTCCCACCAGCCGAGGTACAGGTTGGCGTAACTGGGGGCTCAAGGGCTCCCCGTCGCTGTACCTCACTGCTGGTGGAAGGACTGCCCCTCAAGCAAAAATTTTTTTTTTTGTAAGTACAAATTGTAGAAGCTGTATCACAAATTGATTATGATCTAAAATTTGCGTGCCTCTACTACTCAAAAAGAATTCTACCGCACCCAAGCCCTTGTTGTGGGGTATGGAGGAGTAGAGCATCTCCACATCAAGTGACGCCAAAAACGCTCCATTTTGAGATCCTCGATTCTCTTCAACACATCTGTGGTATCGCGTACATATGATGGTAAGGAGTAAACAAAGGGTCTCAGGACCGAGTCCACATATTGACTAGGTGCCTGACTCAAGTTGTCAATCCCCAACACTATGGGCCTTCCTCTTAGGGGTGGATACCCCTTGTGTATTTTAGGAGTAGAATAAAAGCATGCTACTTTAGGGGACTCAGGTTTCATATACTCATATTCGGTTTTGTCTATCAGCTTATATAGCAATGCTGTATTTAGAATTGCCAAGAGCTCATCACCAAATTGCTTAGTCGGGTCTTTGTTTAACTGAACATAACATTGTTGTTATATTCCTCCCTGGTCATCAACACAAAGTTTCCCCCTTTATCAGAGGGTTTGATGAACAAGGAGGAATCTCTTGCCAAGTCCTGAAGTGCCTTACTTTAATCAAAACTTAAGTTTTGATCAGCTACCCTCCTAGAGCTCAGGGACCTAAAAGCCTGGGTTACAATGTCATTGTAGACACTATAACCCAGGCTTTTAGGTCCCTGAGCGATTATTCGTCATCTTTTTAAGTTCCGGTTTTCAGTCAGTATTAACTGCGATGATATGGAACGCATGATAGGATTGCTCACCTAGCACTGCCAAGCTAATCAGAACGAGGCGTGGAATGGTACCTCCTGATTCGTTACCTGGCACCTGTTTAGCCTCGCTCTGGTTTGTACCTGACCGTGAATGTGGAGTATACGCCACAGTTTTGTGACGTCCGCACTAGCAATTGGATACCAGAGCTGAGTGAGGAGGTATATCATGGCCACAGGTATGCAGTCGAAGTACGGCCATCATCAGTGCCGCACATACAGTGCAGCCGTACTGTTATTTACTAGGAGACCAAGCTGGAAAATAGGTCCCTGATGATTCTAAACCAATGAAACGCATTGGACCCCGCTTTAGATGGAGCCGTCATACTGAAAGCACTGAGATTATAAGCCGCAGATGACCGCACTGGGGAACATAAGCTAAGTGTGACCATAGCACATAGAGATATGGACATTAACACTATGGAATTATCATGTTTTAATGCATGGAATGAATATTACATCTCAATAAAATAATTTTGCAATTGGCATTCAAGGAAATAACTGTGATATGCACGTATTGTAGGCACTTGTTATGTGTGAATGCGGTGCAAAGGTTGTGGAGAGCACAAGTGAACTATATATGAAAAATATCAGGCAATATTGCTGTTAGTGACACACTTATATATATTGGAATGGTCTGCAGTAACGTGGAAACTAATTATCGCACTGTTGACGGCTGTAGGATGTGAGATGCACGCCTAGTGTGTATTACACTATACTCTTAGACCAGCAGGTGTAGGATTTGACTGAATGGCTGAATAGTGAAAGTGAACCACACTGAATACTGCTGACAAGCTAATGTGAATTACACCCTATATACTGATGATTGGCGAATGTGAACTACTTACCAGTGTGAAATACATCTAATACTGCGGAACGAGCCAGTGTGAATAATGGTGTTTATTGTCAATCTACTAATGTGAAGTACATCTGACCAACTAGTGTGAACTGTGTTGGAATACTGCGGACTAGTGATTGTGTATTATACCTAAAAAATATGAATACTTAATATGAACTTTACTCAATTCTGCTGACCTGCTAGTGTGAACTATATTGATTGATGGACCGTGGAGTTGTAAGTGGACTAACCTGTAAGAGGTTTTGGTGTTGAAACACTAATTGAATCCAAACCACAGTCTGAGCATACACTAGCCCTACAGTCATTTAACCATCATTACGGGGGCGTGGCTTAGCGCGGCATGTGAGCGTTCGCATTGGCACAGGGCTCCGCTTGAATCCTGCTTCTTATCCTGGGACTTGGCACTATTTCTCTCTTTTACACTCACCTGCTGCTGTCGGAGGGTGCTTGGAATCCCCTGCTATCAATGACCGGGCACAAGAGGAATAAAAAGATGCCGGGGCCGCTGGACAGTGAGGAGACGGAGGTGCGGGGAGGTCCGGCCCCATCTTGCCTTGCTCTGGTGGCGGAGCACCTGCAGCGCTTCGTGCGCGTCACTGAACAGCCAGCTGAAAGGACGGGGACGGAGCTGGAGTGTGCCTGGAGCACAGAGGACGGTGGAGGGTCTGACTGGCTGGACATTGATGAGAATCCCTCTGCAGCTATGGAGTCCACAATGAGTAGGGGGACTGGGCAGCCTGCTGCTGCGCACAGCTCCTCCATTAACCCTGCCTGTACTGGAGTGCAGCATGCTCTTCATGGGGACTCCTCTACCATCTCCCCCCTGCTCTCCAATGCTGCTGCTGATCCCCTATTAGAGCTCCATGCCACTGCTATAGCTTCTCCTGTGCATATTAACCCCCTTCACTGCTGTTACCTCTCCTGTGCATATTAACCCCTCCACTGCTGGGGTGAACAGTGTACATGTGACTGCTCCTGCGTCCTCCTCTCCCCCTCTTAGCCCCACTCTGAAGGACGTGTTCCTGGCCGTATCTAAGGGCAACGTGGATATTAAATTGTTGCTAGGTGGCTTACGTGAGGGCATTAATCTTATTCGTCATGACATGCAAAAGGTGTCTGAGAGGGTCAGTGCAGTGGAGGAGAGAGTGGGAGATATTGAAGACCAGGTCCCTCCACTCAAGAGGGACATGCACCGTGTGATTAACCACCTGACTGCGCTTGCCGCTAAGTCGGATGGTATGGAGAACCGTCTTAGAAGGAATAATGTGCGCCTGGTTGGCGTTCCGGAAAAGGCGGAGGGTCGCAATCCTGGGGAATTCTTTGAACGTTGGTTCCTTAATATCTTTGGCCGGGAGACTTTGACCCATCTGTTCGCTGGGGAGCGCGCTCATAGAGTGCCTACCTGCACTCTTCCACCTGGGGCACCGCCAAGGGCCGTTCTTATCTGGATTCTCCATTATATTGATCGGGACATTATCTTACGCAAGGCCAGGGACTTTGACTCTCTTGCTATTGATGGTCATCGTGTCTCCATATTTCCTGACTTTTTGGCTGAAGCTCAGAAGAGACGTGCTAAATTCACTGATGTCAAACGTCGCTTGCGTGCATTGAATGTGATGTATTCTATGCTTTACCCTGCACGCCTCTGTGTGGTTGCCCTTGGAACTACTCATATGTTTGATGGCTGGATGGTCATGAGGCTCAGAACAGAAGTGCTGGAACTTGAAGCCTCCTTGGGACTGTTCTCGAAACATATTGGCCACGGTGGTGTGCTGAGATTTCTTGACGATAGCACATCGACCCTGCCTTTTGTGTGGGACTATGAGAGTGTCCTCCTATGTTCCCATGCTATCTCATGTTTATTGCCATTCTCACTGTTTTTGCTGGTCATAACCTGATTTTTGTTCTCTAGGTACCCTGTACTATTGCTGAATGTCCCCCTTTCTATTTTCTCATGCTTTTCCAAGCTCTGCCCTGGGCGTGGAATGTTGGTTCTGTGATCTACTTGTTACCTATGCTACCTGCTCACTCCTAACTGGGCTGTTTGTTTGCCTCCTATGTCGCAAGTTGCGATTGTTTGGTTTGTTGTTTGTCTGGGGTGTTTTTGTGGTACCGTGTCCCCCTTCCGTTTTTTTTGCAGTATTGTCTTCTCTTTGTGCTTATTTGGTCCCTATCTCTTTCCGTTCATGCATGTCCCTGTCTTTTTTCTCTAGTGCTTTCATCCTTACCCCCTGTGTGTCATGGCGGACTATGCACTGTATTGTTGCTTCTGCTACGTCACCTTATTCTGTCTTTCAGTTTTTCTGTGTTTTTGACATATATTTTCTCCGGTTGTCGTTTCTATTCCCCTGGTGGTATCATGGCTAATCCTCTGACTGTGGTGGCGTGGAATGTGCGGGGTCTTAATGATCCTACTAAACGTTTTCCAGGCTTTTAAGCCATATCAGCCTGCCATACTATGGCACCTCACTAATGATATTGTACATTTGTTGAACAAACCGTGATTCGGCCGTACCTTCCACACCACCTTTTCCTCACATGCTAGGGGCGTCAGTGTGCTTATCGATAATAGTATTTTCTTTACGTGTATTTCTAGTCTGATCGACCCGGAGGGCAGGTTTGTGTGTTTGTATGGCACGTTTAACCGTCTTTTATGTGTGATAGTTGCTTTGTATGTTCCTCCCCCGTACTCGAGCAATGCCTTACGTAGAGTGGTATCCTTTATTGCGAGCCTCTCCACCTACTATATCCAAGCTCATCACGAAACTAAACCATATTATTAGATTGGAGAAGGGTGTCTATCTTAAACGGACGGCCATGCACAAATTTGAGCTTATTTGGGGACCCTGGATCGATGTTCCAGGTCTGCATTCCACCTATTTAAGGAGGACCCCTGGGGACGTCTTGTTGGGGGGAGTGAGATAATTTGCCTGTCTTTGTTTTCAGTTGTCTTCTCTGTGTTGCTTTTGTCATACGAGTTTTGTGGTTCTGTGTTCATCCGGTTCACTATTATGTTGTGTGGTTGTATGCCTCTCTCTGTGTGGAGCTCTCCCTGTGTTTTTTTTTCGTAACCTCTACTGGGTATACTCTTTCACAATTTCTGGGAACTCTCTGGGATGGGGATCCTCCTTTCTATATTATTGTGGATCATCCAATGCCATTTTTTTTAACGTTCTGACTCTACCATGTCTATGCAACTTATGGACGAATATTGCACTGTTTTTCTATTTTGAAGTTTTGTACCTGTTTTTATAAAAGGGGGGGACACGGGACTTGGGGGTGGTGGGTGGGTGTATTGTGTGGGTGGGGGAGGGGGGAAAAGGGTGTGTGGTTTTGTTTTATCGTTTGTTTGTACACTGCAAAATGTTTAATAAAAATTTCAGATTTAAAAAAAAAACATCATTACGCTTTCTAAGTATTGCGATCACTGGAATTATCAGTAGACAGCATATCCAGATATGTTGGATTGTGGCTATTTATTTGCTATGGTATAAGTAAAGTAATATTAGACTGAACATCAGCGGAGATTGTTGAATAATGGACTTTTATCTACAACCATTATACACCACTATATGTCTCTATGCTGCTATGTTCACTGAAGTCTATGGATATTAGCCAGCAACAATACATCTATGCAGTATCACGATATACATCTCTGACTATGTGAATTTTGAATATAGCAGCATTATGGGAATGGTGAATGTGTCACCAATAATATTGCTTTGGATTGGAATGTGCCTTATGTGTTAACAACAATGGAGATGGAGAATTAATATATTGCAGCCATCTGAGAAGGATTACACTAAATTGACCTTATACCTACGAGGCTAATACTGAAGGTTTTTTCGATAAGTGTGAACTGTGCAATACATGCAAGAGAACTGTGCAGTCACGATATAACACATGGAACATGTGGACTGATGATGGCGATTCATAATTTTTATATTTTTGATATAACCTATTTTTTTTGTACTTTTATAAGCACATTTAAAGTTATGTTTTAGAGGTTCCCTACCTGGTCATTCTTTTTTGAATTTTCATTATCATTGAAGGTGGTCTGGCCTACTGTTTTGCTGGGAAAGCCGCATCTGGTCAGTAGTCAATCAAATTTAAAAGTTAAAAAATTTAAGGGGGTTCGTACAACCGTTTTTGCTTTAGGAAAGGTGGATCTGGACAGTAGAATATCAAATGAATGCATTGACCATGTAATGCATGTACAGCCAGGTCTGCTCAACCAAGTATGTCACTTAATGAGCGGCTCTCCCCTTTGTTTAATAGATCACTCCATGGATAACCTGGACGTGCTTATTTCATGTTATCCTTACTTTGAAAACCTCTTTAAGAAAAACATGAAAACCTTCACAATCAATTTTAGATGTCAACAAGAAACATGTTGACGTGTGCATTTGTGAATCCGTGAGCTCGAAAATTGCATAGTGATTAACCCCTTTTATTCTTTTGAAGTCTGAACACTGCAAATGTTCTCCATAATATAATATGAACAAAATTAAAATGTTACATGGAGTGTTTTCCTTTTTCTCAATGCTGCAAAATAACAGCAGAGATGAACACTGCACGATTTGTTTTAATTATGTCAATGCAGCCCATAGACAAAGCAATTATGTCAGCCATATACACCAAGAATCCATTTTAATAATCAAAGTTTAGTCTGGGATAATGACTGGGTAATATACACTCGCTGGGTTATCTTCCTCAGTATCCATCTCATCAGAATCTAAAGAGCTCGGCAATTAGGATGAAAACCCCTTTATATGATTAAGCTGGGCACATTGATTTAGGTCTTTGGAGTGCATGCTTGTTTTATTCTCCGTGGAAAAAGCAACTTTGATTCCAGCTAATTAAGTTTGTGGTTTTTTTGCACATGTCCTGCAATTCACAGAGACACTGTTGGTATTTATATACATTTTTTCTTTTTTTTCTATTTCATCTAGTTAAAGCATAAATAATTTAAGAAGCCCCGGTTGGCTCAATCATTTTTATGGCAGCTGAAGAAGGCCGAGAAGAAACCCATTTGATAAAAAGTTCACAGTAGGCTTTTCTTTTGAGAACCGGAAAGTAGAAGACAAGATCAATAAACGCTAGATAACAACAGTATAAGGAAAAAAAATATACTCAAAGAGCAGGGTTTAACTGGAACTAAGCCAGCCCGGTCATCACGCCTTTGAAATGTTTCATTATTTTCTGTCTCAACATACAGATGACACAAGCTCGTGTGAAGATGACAGCAGAGATGGAAAGTTTGGAGCGAAAGAACGTGTTCCAGGTAAAAGTCATTTCACGATGAAAGAAAGAGGCCCAACTCCCACAAGGGTATTAAAACAAATGAGCCGAGATTTACTAAAAACAATGTATGCCTGGTAAACAAAGGTGATCGCGTTCTAACGAGTAGGAAGAGATGCGGGAAGGCTACTGCTGCAGAGTGAAAATCACCTGACCTCTGGGTTTTTACTTTATTCTTGGGTATTTTAGAATGATTAATGCTTGTAAGCTGCCTCAGTAATTACCCTGAAAACTGCAGATGTTGCTAATTTGCTACTTGTCTTTTGTAACTGAATAACTATCAGTTATGAGCGAGTCAGATGTGCTGCGAAAACAGCCGTGCCTCTAAGCTCACACATATCTCAATGTGTGTGTATAAGGGGTCACATTCCAGTTTCCCTTCTCATTTATGTTTGCATTTTCATATATCAGAAAAAGAACAAAAAATCAGGGCACCATTACCATTTTGTCACATTATAAATGATCACAAGAGGCAGTTATCAACATATGGAAGAGCATCAAGCAATATAAAACAGTTGTGATGTTAATTCTTCATGAGAAGGAGTGAAATGCCACAGTTTGGCTTTTTTGCTGGGTAACGTGGGATTGAGAATTTCTAATCCGTCATAAAAATCTTTAGAAAATGATAAATATTGTTTTGTTGATTTTCCTATATGAAAGCAGCCTACATGGGACAAAGTAGGGAAAGTGCGGGATCTAGAAATACAAAACTGATATTTCTCTTTGGGAGATAGACAGGAAGAAGTATATAACTGTCCAGTCTGGAATCAAGAGAACCAATAGGGTATTTATTGGTTAAAAAAAATATTTGCTGTCACCATTATGGGGGACATTTATCAAAGCATTTAGTAGGTTTTTTTTGCTTAAAATTGTCGCAAAAAAGTTGCACGTGCGACTACGCTCTTTTTTTCTACGACTTTTTGCATGTTCAGTGTCCTAAACAAAAAATAAAAATCTTGCTTACCAAAGCAAAAAGTGATTTTTGACTTGCACTGGTCAGAGATTTATCAAGTGCGAAAGTCGCAAAAAAGTCGCATCACATGAAAAAACCTACTAAATTTACTCCAGCTCAGACATGGAGCAGAAAAAGCCACTACCAAAGCAAAACAAGAAAAAGTGCTTAAGTGAACGAAATTTATCAACAGGCTGAAAGCAGTTGATAAATACGTTGCACATAAGCAAAAAAATTGTAAGAAAAAATAACAAAAAAAAGGAATACATAAGCAAACATTGATAAATGTCCCCCTATATGTCTTGGACTAAGACTAAATCAGTTTTTTGTAGCCCTCCTAAAAGATACACAGAAAAGGCTGACACTACCCACAACATTCACTTAATCAGAATGCAAGTGTGCCCAATATACACATGCAGCCAGACCATGAAGGTATTCTTCAATACATTAAACAAATTAATAGTCTAAGCAAAATCACAAACCTAAAGTGACAGATTTCAGAAGACGGCAAACACAACTTGTTGATGTTAAAATCTTCCCTTTCTTAAAAATCTACGGTCACAGATTGAGAGGGGAATAAGGCAACGGCTATTTTGCGACACAGTCTGCTTGCACTTTGGCTGTTTTTGTAGAGCTGCTGTGTGATTTTATCTCGTTGCATACGATCTTGAGGACTGCAGCTGTGACAAAATAGTTAACCTCAGTAGCTCTACAATAACTGGCACAGCAGTATACAGTGTGAGACCACTGAGGCCGATGATTGGCAGCACATGGTATGGTATTTGGGCATATCATTGTTGCTGTGTGTAAGCAAACCCAATGGGGAGGACTGGTCTGGGATACTGGGTGAGGCTTTGATTTAATTGGGGAGTTTTGATTTTTATTATAGTTTTTATTATTTTAGCCTGACTGTAAGCACTGTGCAGTTTTTTTCAATAAGTTGGAAAACCCCTTTAGTAGCCATTGCTCTTTTGAATGTGTTAGTTTAGTCAGCCAAGTGCTTACTTCTCAACAATGGAAACAGTAGGGAAGTATATGCCAGATACTTTGGAGAACACTCACAAACATTAGAATTGATCAGAAAAGATCGCACTTATATATAATAATATATAAGATTTTTAACCAGACTATGAAACTGTGAATCAAGACACTTTTAACATTCTTAACATTGACAGAGTTTTAGGGGTGCGTTCACACTGAGTAGTTCAAGAGGAATTTACTCAAATAATTCCTCTTGAATTCTCCGCTCCAAATTAATGCACATCTTCTCTTCCCATTGACTTTAATGTTTTTTCTGCTGTCCTGTTCACACATCGGAAATTCTGCTAGTGGAATTCCGACGCTAAATTCCTTTCCGCTTGAAGAAAGAGCATGTTCATTCTTCAGCGGAATCCGCTAGCAGAAATCAATAGAAGTAAATGGTAAAAAAAAAATTCTGCCCGACATCGTTTTTGTGCGGAATTTGCACGGAATTCACGCGGAAATGGCTGAAAAAAACCTCCACTTCTTTCTTCCCCATTTCCGTGCAATTCCGCGCATACATTTTTCACTGTGAATTCCCCTTGATTTACCCAGTGTGAATGCACCCTTAGGGTCATAAAAATATATAAATATACTGGAGCATAAATTGCATAAGTTATAAACTGCAAACATGCTCTTGATATTTAGTCAGTCTTTCCAGTATTTCTAATGGCATGTCTTAATGTAGTTGCTTTTTCATTGCATTTTTCTTCAAATTTGAGACTACCAACAATTTAATCCCCTGTCGTGTTGATTACGGTTAGTAATGGCCTATGACCCTAAACTTATATAAACATTCCCTACTCTTCTTTAGAAAAGTCTGAATTGAGCCTTCAATCCCCTTTGATAAAGAAGCCATAAAGACTTTGCTATTAATAAGATTGTGTCTTGTGTGTAAGATGGAAAGTGTTAATCAAATCTAGTTGGCAGAATATAAAACATACACATCATTAGCCAGTAGGCCTAGATCCACCCACGTCTCCTCCAGATAAATGATATGTCCTTGAAGCACCTCTCCATTAATGACCGTCATGCATGTATTATGTATGTACACAATGCATCCAGCTGAAGAGTTGCATATATGTGGCGTATTATAAGCAGTCTTTCCATCAGACTCCTTTTGACTTGAAATTAAAATAATGATTTGCTGAAACATACCCTTATTCCCTATTTCAGCTATAGTCTCTCAGTTTTCCCCTTGCTGTGTGTTTGAAGATGGAGCAAAGCGCAGTAGGGTGCCCCAGGGAGCCACAGCAAGAGCACCCGTATTGTCAATTAGTTTTAATAAAACCGATTCTTGCTAACAAAATCTCTCACTTATTAAAATTTTAATTACTCGCTACAGAACACGTTTTCTTCGTCCAGGATTCTTTAAAGATTGTTCTAGTGAGACATACAGTGGTAACAAAATATACGCAGCATACAGAAAGTCTTCAGACCTTTAAACTTTTTTTCACCTTTTGTTATGTTATGGTGACAAAACAAACAAATAAATCAAATCAAGTTTTTCCTATAATTCTGCACTCAATACACGACAAAGTGAAAAAAGAATGTTAGAAATAAATTTTAAAAAGAACTAAAATATTGCATTGACGTCAGTATTCAGACCCTAAGTGGTTAGAAGAAGCACCTTTGGCACCAATCACTGCCTCCAGTCTTCTTGGGTATGATGCCACAAGGTGTATATACCAGGATTTAGATATTTTACAGCCATTTTTTTCTGAAGATCTTATTGAGCCCTGTAAGGTTAAAGGGGGACTGTCCATGAAAGCCATTTTTAGGTCTCTCCAGAGATGGTCGATTGGGTTCAAGTCAGGTCTCTGGCTGGGCCACTCAGAGACATTCACATAGTTGTCCCTAATCACTTCTATGTTGTCTCAGCTTTTTATTTAGGGTCATTGTCTTGTTAGCAGGTGAACCTTTGGCCAAGTCTTAAGTCTAGTGCACTCTGGATCAGGTTTTAATTAAGAACCTCTCTGTACTTTGGTCAAGGTTGAGGGAAAGCAAATAGGGCAGTCTCCTTGCCCCAGCCTCTGACTTTCTTCCTTCTGCTCATAGGATATTTATTTTCTTCCTTCTGCTCAGTTATTAAATTTGGTGGGGCGACTAGTTCTAGAAAGATTCCATGTTCTGAACCTCTTCTATTTAAGGATGTTAAAGGCCACTTGTACCCTTCGCCAGATCTGTGTCTCCCCAAAATCCTGTCCTGAGTTCTACAGCCAGTGCTTTCAACCTTATGGATAGATTTTTGCTATGATATACATTGTCAGCTGTAAGACCTTATATAGACAGGGCTGTGTCTTTCCTAATCCTGTCCAATGATCTGAATTGTGAAATGTGAAAAAGTGAAGGCTGTACTGTATAAATAAAAACTGCATGGCAATTCTACCCACCTGGCCTGCACAGTTTTATGGTTGTGGCCGTACAGAGCATTTTAATGTTTATTTTCTATTATTAAGTATCGTTAACTTATATAACCCTTTGTGGGTTTAAAAGAGGATTTGGGCCAGTTTTATGGGCCTTTAAGTACTAGGAGTATCGATTGCTGTTTTTAGTCTTTAGGAGAACAGATTGATTGCAGTTGGTGATAACCTTTAATGGACAAGGATAGGAGTTCTCAAAGATGAAATACTTCAATTTTAAAACCTCAAAGATTCTTGAACAAACCTGCTTAGGTTTTCAAAATCCTGTACTCCATATGTGAGGCCAGTCAGAAGGAGTCCTGGGAGTATAATAAGGCTGTCATCAGAAGTGCCTATGGGAACTATCTTTGTTCCTTCACCTAAATATGACACTCATATACCAGTCAGGACAGGTGAAGCCCATATAAATTGGGCTGATATATTTGTTGTAGTACATAAGGGAGTACATAAGGGAGGACCAGCTGTTTCTCTGATTGTATGTGTCATTCCACAGCGTACGTACTACTAACGATTTTAGAGCAGAGGACTTATTAATTGTTCCATCTTTTGTTGATAATTTTGATAAATGTCTGAGGTGGCAGTACACAAGGTTATCACAGGGCATAAATGCGGTTTTCATGCAACAATTTGAGGTTTTCTAGTTTTTTGTAAATAAGACCTAATCAATTCATTCAACTTTCTTATATGTGTTATATACACATTTGTTTTATATTTACAAGTTTTTTTTAACAAACAAAAAATAATTCACCTTTTTTTGAGGAAATGGAAATGGAGAAATGCAGTGAGAAAAGGTAGTAAGGTAAAGGCCAAGGGGATCAGTGATTGGCCAAAGGGTTAATGATCAAAGTCTTGCTGTTCCAGTATCCAACAGAGAGGATGTGGACAAGCGGTTTCATGGCCAAGATCAGTCCTCATTTCATAAAATAACCCAAAGAACAGGTAGAAGTTTGGTTTGACCTTTAGGCTAAGCTCAGATCTGCATTGGAGCTCCTGTCGGGCAACTCTGACGCAGATTCCATTTGAACAGCGGGACCTGCTAAACAAAAATAAACACTGCAAGCTACATTTTTTGTCTGCCTATCCTGCTAAGTAAACACCGGACAGAAACCTGTTCAGCTCCGTTTTTGACCTTGAAAGTAATCTCTGTCAAAGGCCCCTTACAAGCCCTCCAAAGCAGATGGGAGCACGTCCTTATCAGATAGATACCTGTAGAACACTCCTTTTTCTAGATATTAGTCAGTGAATGAGAATATTCTTGTTTAAAGGGATAATCTGCCCCTAGACATCTTATCCCCTATCCAAAGGCTGTCATCAGCTGCATAGAGCGAAGATCGCTTCGTGCTGATTACTCTCAAATAGGGGCCGGAGTATCGGGACTTCATGGCCCCGCCCCTTGTGATTTCACACCCCGCCCCCTCAATGCAAATATATGGGAGGGGGTGTGGCGGCCATCACGAGGGGTGGGGCCGTGACGTCACAATATTCTGGCCCCTGTATCGTGAATAATCAGCATGGAGCGATCTTCCCTCCGTGCAGCTGATGACAAGCAGGTGCTGCTGAAGAGATGTTGATCTCCGTGATCAGACATCTTATCCCCTATCTTTTGGATAGGGGATAAGATGTCTGGGGCGGGGTATAACCCTTTAAACCAACTAACCCCAAACAAATGTATTAAATGTGCTGCATTAAAGCACACATTATAACAAAGTTGTAGAACTGAACAGCTGAGCATGCTTCATTACCCAGTGGATCCCCTAGCTAATCCAGACATTGCCTATTGTACCTATGCCCGGCACTAACCCCTTAGACGGTGAAATCAAAGTTGATTGTGGTGGCTAAATGTGGGATAAAACACTGCCGGCTAGCAGCCTGCACTAATGGAGCTCTAATAACACTGATTAATGCTGTGCTGTGGTACAGCATTGTTCAGTATATGCAATCGCATGTAATAATCCTCCATGGGGACTAAAAAATAGTGAAAAATGTGTAATAAAATAATGATCAATAATAATTATACCACACAGTCAACGGAGTGAAAACGTTAAATAATACCAAAATTCAGAATTAGTGATTTTTTGGTCACTTTATATGGCATAAAAAAAATGAAAAATAAATAAAAACGCTCAAGAAGTGCAATTATGCCAATGCTGCTACATATTACGACACAATACATCCCCATATACAGAAAAATGAAAGAGTTATAGGGGTTAGAAGAGGACAATTTTAGCATGCTAATTTTCATACAAAAAGTTATAATTTTTTAAAATAAAACAAAATCTTTATAAATTTGTTATCATTGTAATTGTTTTGACAAACAGAATAATCATATGGTGTCATTTTAACATTTTTTCTTTCGTTTCACCATAGATTTTGGTATAATGAGTGATGTTATTACAAAGTTGGTGGCACAAAAAACAAGCCCTTATATGGATCTGTAGGTGGAAAATTGAGGCGAGGGGATAAAAAAATGAAAGGCCAAAAATAAAAAATAAACTGATGTCCTTGAGGGATTAAAAACCATATATACAATACAAAGGAATCGCCCAAATAATATACAGTACAGTGTTCTTATTTTTTTTATATTCAGTCAGTGGGTGGTGTATGCAGCTGTATGGCACACAGTCAGATAGATCTGGGGAATGTGTTCAGCATATGCTCTGAACCTGGATTGCAAGTCCACTGTTAACTGAGTCATTTTCCGCATTGGAAGTGAAGTTGTGTGTTATTTGCATTCCTACCAAACAATGTCATGTCTGTAGTAATTAGTTGACACAACGATTATTTGTGCCACTTCTGCCACAGAATCAAAGCACGATGGATTACATGAAGGACAGAAATAGTAAACTGTTAATGATCGCATGAAATAGTAGATACATTATGCATTTTTTATGTTATTTGTACTCTTATTCCTACATAAACGTTTTATGATTTTAATGAAATGATCTTCTTAACTGTGTATCTTTACTCTTAAAGTAAGAAAATAAAATGTATTCTACCTTTTTATTGCTGTCTATATATAGGCAATTCCACAGTTTTGTTACAAGATGTAAGGGACAGAGTTCACACAGAAGAAGATAACATTGAGGAATTTAGCGATATATCAGATATTGAGATTCCCGGTAAGTAATTGTAATCTATTTACATAACATTGTCAGCATAGCTTTTATGTACAAGAGAGCCATGATGGAAGCTCTTTTGTTTTTTGAAGGGCATCGCAGGATCTGCTGTCTGTAGACGTAAGAGCCTGTACTTCTTTTAAGAAGTCTTAAAGATGAGCTATGGCCAACCCAATAAAGATGTTATCCTCATCGAAACGCCCTTCTGTTCCTGAAATATGTGGGTTTGTCTTCTGTCTGTTAAAGGAAAACTCTCACCCTGATCATCCACACTAAACCCAATACACAGGGTTATAGCATGGGTGACCAGGAGTCCAAAGAGGGGTCACTTAATAAATTCAGCACACTTGTTTCTCAGATATGGCCTTCAGAAGTTCCGTTGCTCAAATGACTGAATTGTGCGAAGGAGGCGGAGGTCCGCTGGCCATCCATCCCGGCCTTTTTCTGTCTCCTTCTACTGCTGGCTATTTGCATAATAATTTTCTGCAACTCCACGTCCCAGTGGCATGGAGTCGCAGGTCACATGAACACCTCGCTCTGTAACTGGAGTGCAGGCGCACTGCTAGATTAGCAGAGCGCTGTCTGCAAGCACAGCTCGCACGTCATTATGACATGAGAGCTGTAAAGTTAATCGGTGCATGCACTCCGGCTACAGAGCGGAGTGCTCAGGTGACCGGCAACTGGGACGTGGGTCGCAGAAGATTATTATGCAAATCTCCAGCAGTAGAAGGAGACAGAAAGAGGCAGGGCAGATGGCCAGCGGAGGCACGCCTCCTGCATGCAATTCAGTCAATTGAGCTACAGAACTTCTGAAGGCCATAACTTTGCTTCATTTAGTAAGTGATTCCTCTTTGTACTCCTGGTCACCCACGCTATAACCCAGTGTATTTTCCTTTAATTCAGGGGATCAGGCGGATGGTCGTGAACTTAATTTTAATAATGGAGTGACTATCAGGTGATTGATGGGATTATGCAGTTAGGGGGTGTAAATGCCATACATTGAGGGGCTGTCTTGCCCATCACCTGTTTACGGCCATCTGACTGATTCCCTGAATTAAGAAAATGGAAAAGACTTCCGGAAGTAAAGGGGTAAAACTTAACCTTTATTATGTAACCTACAGTAAAAATTACAAAAACAGAATTCACCTAAAAAATGTGTGTGCGCACTACCACAACCATAATAACAGGATATGTGCCACTAGGTGACGAGACAAGGACAGCAAGAGATGATGATAGTATTAGTTATTAGGCTGGGAGGGAAAGTAATGGTGTAGATGTACCTATAGAGCAAAGGTACTCAACTACTTTTAGTAGGGGTCCGCTTATCCAGGTCTGCCATCCGGTAAAGGTCCGAGCTAAACTCTAAGACTTGATTCACACCTAGTGGCTGCATATATGCCAGAAATAGGCGCTGCCTGTTATAAAACATTATAAATAAGTCATAATCATTCTCCAACTGCCAGACACTGTGCCCCTGGTATAATACTGCCACACACTGTGCCCCTGAGTATAATACTGCCACACACTGTGCCCCTGGTATAATACTGCCACACACTGAGCCCCTGGTATAATACTGCCACACACTGTGCCCCTGGTATAATACTGCCACACACTGTGCCCCTGGTATAATACTGCCACACACTGTGCCCCTGGTATAATACTGCCACACACTGTTCCCCTGAGTATAATACTGCCACACACTGTGCCCCTGGTATAATACTGCCACACACTGTGCCCCTGATATAATACTGCCACACACTGTTCCCCTGAGTATAATACTGCCACACACTGTGCCCCTGGTATAATACTGCCAGACACTGTGCCCCTGGTATAATACTGCCACACACTGTTCCCCTGAGTATAATACTGCCACACACTGTGCCCCTGGTATAATACTGCCACACACTGTGCCCCTGAGTATAATACTGCCACACACTGTGCCCTGAGTATAATACTGCCACACACTGTGCCCCTGGTATAATATTGCCACACACTGTGCCCCTGAGTATGATACTGCCAGACACTGTGCCCCTGGGATAATACTGCCACATACTGTTCCCCTGGTATAATACTGCCACACACTGCTCCCCTGAGTATAATACTGCCACACACTGTGCCCCTGGTATAATATTGCCGCACACTGTGCCCCTGGTATAATACTGCCACACACTGAGCCCCTGGTATAATACTGCCACACACTGTTCACCTGGTATTATACTGCCACACACTGTGCCCCTGGTATAATACTGACACACACTGTTCACCTGGTATAATACTGCCACACACTGTGCCCTTGAATATAATACTGCCATATGCTGTGTACCTAAATAGAATGCTGTCAAACACCATGCCCCTGATAGAATAAAACCACACACCCTGTTTCTGAGTATAACACTGCCACACACTGTGCCTCTGGGTATACTGCCACACACTGTGCCCCTGGGTATACTGCCACACACTGTGCCAGAGTAGAATACTGCTGCACACCATTCCCCTGAGTATAATACAGCCACACGCCGTGCCCCTGAGTATAATACTGCCCCACATTGTGCCCCTGATTATAATGCTGCCTCACACTGTGCCCCTGAATATAATACTGGCAATTTCTGTGTACCTAAATAGAATGCTTCAACAGGGTGGACTCAACCACGGTGACATTTCCTCTCCTGATATAAAGTGAGGGAGAAAACAAAAAAACTGAAAAAAGGAGTGGAAATAGATATAGACCTTATAAATCACTTAGTCCTGTCAATCTAGTGGCACAATATCACAACCAAAGTATTTACAATGAACCTTAAGAGCATCTGGTTGTATGCTCACATGATTACATTAAAACGTTTTGGTCACAAATCCCTGAATTGTCAGAGAAATTATAAATCCACATACGGTATATCGGGAACAGAAGGGCGGATCAAGAAACGGTAAGAAGGTGTGTGATCAGGACGCCCCAAGATATTAAATGATAATGCAATCTCATTTTTTGGAGAGTTGGCCACAGGTTTTCTTTAAGGATACTGATAATATGTTTCTATTGCATATATTCTGCGCCTCAGTACAGTAATCACATAAATCTTTGTCCCCCATCTCATACACTTAATCACCCTTATTCCAAGCTATCATCTCCTTAACCATTTGTGTGACCGTTCGCTCTTAATCATTTCCTAGAAGAAACTTATTGGCGATCAAATGACAATTGATAAAAAGTAGGGATGCACCGATATATCGGCGGCCGATACATATCGGCCGAAAATAGCTATTTCGGCAAAATGCCGAAACAACAAAAAATGTGCAGATAATGACCCACCTCCCCTGCCTGCCCACAGCACAAGTTACAAACACTGCCAGTGGCAGAGGCGCTCGTGGGGGGTGCAGGGGGGGCCGGGCGCAACATCTGGGGGGGGGGGGGGGGTTTGCGCTCTCCGGGATAGGAATACTTCTTTTTATGTGCCCGGGCCGGCTCCCGTGTGTGGCTGCAGGCGGGGGCCGGCCAGAGCATATAAAAACTAATATACTGTATACTAAAAACCAGGGGTCTGTCCGGGCATGCTGGGAGTTGTAGTTTCACAACAGCTGGAGGCCCCCTGGTTTTTAGTATACAGTATTAGGTTTTATATGCTCTGGTCGGCCCCCGCCTGCAGCCACACACGGGAGCCGGCCCGGGCACATAAAAAGAAGTATTCCTAATCCTATCCCGGACATCCCTGTGTCCTGAAAAATCTTTTCGGGACATAAGGATATCCGCGGGTCACTCACCATTCCCCGGCGTCCTCCTGCGATCCTCCTTCGGGCCTTCGCTTCTCCGCCTCTATGGTCGTACGCACGGGACGTCACTGACGTCCCGTGCGTACAACCATAGAGACGCAGGAGGACTGCAGGATCGTCTCAGGAGAACGCACGCCGGCCGGGGCCTGGTAAGTGACCGTGTCATCTTCTTCAGTGTTCCGGTCACCGCTCCTCCGGTCCCGGCACCTACTGCTATGGTCCATAGGCCATAGCAGTAGATGTGACCCCCGGCCGGAGGAGCTGTGATCACTGTGGGGGCAGCAGTACAGACATACAGCCTCCAGCCATACACTGTATATGGCTGGAAGCTGTATGTCTGTGGGGTGGGGGGAGCTGCTTACTATTGTGGGGGAACTGCTGACCTAATGTGGGGGGGAGCTGCCTAATATTGTTGGGGTGGAGCTGCCTAATATTGTTGGGGGGAGCTGCCTGATATTGTGGGGCGGAGCTGCCTAATATTGTTGGGGGGAGCTGCCTAATATTGTGGGGGGGAGCTGCCTGATATTGTGGGGGGGAGCTGCCTGATATTGTTGGGGGGAGCTGCCTAATATTGTGGGGGGGAGCTGCCTAATATTGTGGGGTGAGCTGCCTACAAATGTGGGGGGAGCTGCCTACTATTGTGGGGGAACTGCTGACCTAATGTGGGGGGGAGCTGCCTAATATTGTTGGGGTGGAGCTGCCTAATATTGTTGGGGGGAGCTGCCTGATATTGTGGGGCTGAGCTGCCTAATATTGTGGGGGGGAGCTGCCTAATATTGTGGGGGGAGCTGCCTAATATTGTGGGGGGGAGCTGCCTAATATTGTTGGGGGGGAGCTGCCTAATATTGTTGGGGGGAGCTGCCTGATATTGTGGGGGAAGCTGCCTGATATTGTGGGGGGGAGCTGCCTGATATTGTGGGGGGGAGCTGCCTGATATTGTGGAGGGGAGCTGCCTAATATTGTGGGGGGGGGGAGCTGCCTACAAATGTGGGGGGAGCTGCCTAATATTGTGGGGGAACTGCCTACTATTGTGGGGAACCTGCCTACTATTGTGGGGGAACTGCTGACCTAATGTGGGGGGAGCTGCCTACTATTGTGGGGGGAGCTGCCTAATATTGTTGGGGGGAGCTGCCTAATATTGTGTGGGAACTGCCTACTATTGTTGGGGGGAGCTGCCTACTATTGTGGGGAACCTGCCTACTATTGTGGGGGAAATGCTGACCTAATGTGGGGGGAGCTGCCTACTATTGTGGGGAACCTGCCTACTATTGTGGGGGAAATGCTGACCTAATGTGGGGGAGCTGCCTACTATTGTGGGGAACCTGCCTACTATTTTGGGGGAACTGCTGACCTAATGTGGGGGGGGGAGCTGCCTAAAAATGTGGGGGGAGCTGCCTAATATTGTTGGGGGGAGCTGCCTAATATTGTGTGGGAACTGCCTACTATTGTGGGGAACCTGTCTACTATTGTGGGGGAAATGCTGACCTAATGTGGGGAACCTGCCTACTGTTGTGGGGGAGCTGCCTACTATTGTTGGGGAGCTGCCTACTATTGTTGGGGAGCTGCCTACTATTGTTGGGGAGCTGCCTACTATTGTGGGGAGCTGCCTACTATTGTGGGGGAGCTGCCTACTATTGTGGGGAGCTGCCTACTAATGTGGGGGAACTCCCGACCTAATGTGGGGGAGCTGGCAATCTAATGTGGGGGAATCTAATGAGCGGAGCGCTGCATTTTACCAGAAGACGGGGAGAAGTCATTATCGGTTTCGGCCGGACATTTTTTTTTATTTCGGTTTCGTTTCGGTTCTGAAATTTCCATTTCGGTGCACCTCTAATAAAAAGCTTGATCACATCTTTTATGTGGACATAAAAATTATTGTATAGGAACAGAATTCATGCCCATCAGTAATGTAAAGTGGTTTGTATGAAACATCTTTTTCTATATAATTGATTGCCAGTCTTTTAAAGCCAGTGAGTTTGGCCACAAATGGCTATGTTTTCATATGTCAACTATGCTGGATCGTTCATAGGTTCAGATCTGTGCCCCATTTCAGCCTGTGGGATGCTGGGTACAATGGATTCAACTATTTGCATCCAATGTTCTTATATGTGATGGTTCTGGATTGCCAGCTATATGGAAACCTAGTCTAAAACTATCCTTGGTTAGTATGATTACAGCAATGTCAAATCTATATATTTTTTTACTTTGGCACAGTAAAAAAAAACACTTCTTAAAAAAAAGAAGAAAAAAAAAGTGGATTACCAAAATAAAAGCAAATCTGTTTATTTTTTCACTGTTCATTGCGTGAATAAACAGCAATACAAAATGTATAATGTTTTTATGTTTTATATAAAAATTGTTGTTAGCAGAAAATGTGTATTTTATGTGGGTTTAGGGGCCTTTTTTATGATATTTATCATATAGATTTTAGTTTATTATACTTTACATTATATTTTTACACTGCTCAAAAAAATAAAGGGAACACTTAAACAACACAATGTAACTCCAAGTCAATCACACTTCTGTGAAATCCCACTGTCCACTCAGGAAGCAACACTGATTGACAATCGATTTCACATGCTGTTGTGCAAATGGAACAGACAACAGGTGTTGTGTTGTTCTAGATACATTGTAAGTTTTCCTAATTATGAAATATTGCGTAAGAAGGACGGTGATGGGCAAATGATCTCAGTGATGGTGCTTCTCCAGAGTAAAAAGATTTATTCCTAGATAAATAGCATAAAACAAGTAAGATAGCACATCGAACCCATTTCGGGTCCAAACCGCATCCGTTCTCAAGTGCGTGCCAAGGCACGCTCTTGAGAAAGGGTCTGGTTCAGACCTGAACTGCATTGGATGTGCTATCTTAGGCTGGGTTCACACTACGGTTTGTAATTACGGTTCCCGTATACGGCTGGGAGGAGGGGTGGGCGGGGCTTAATCGCGGCGCCCGCACTCAGCCGTATTCGGGAACCGTAGTTAATGTATGTCTATGAGCCGACCGGAGTGAACCGCAGCCTCCGGTCGGCTGCTTTTTTGGCCGTATGCGGTTTCCCGACCGCAGGCAAAAACGTGGTCGACCACGTTTTTGCCAGCGGTCGGGAAACCGCATACGGCCGAAAAAGCAGCCAACCGGAGGCTGCGGTTCACCCCGGTCGGCTCATAGACATACATTAACTATCCTTGGTTAGTATGATTACAGCCCAACATCACCAGGCAAGTGATTTTCCTTTTAACCCTTTATCATCTATTATTGGGGTAAAGGCACTAGGCAGCGCCTCTTTTGTTCGTTTTTTGTCTCCTTCTCCTATGCTATTAATCTTGGAATAAATCTTTTTACTCTGGAAGAGCACCATCACTGGGATCATTTGCCTATCATCGTTCTCCTTATACAGTGTGTATAGCTGAAGCTCCTAAAGCTATTGGGTCTGCCCAGGGCTGCTGACCAATGGCCATCCTGAGGCAATTAGCAAAACCCCCAATAAAGGAGTGGTTCTGACGGTGGTGACCACAGACCACTTCTCAGTTCCTTTGCTTCCTGGCTGATGTTTTGGTCACTTTTGAATGCTGGTGGTGCTTTCACTCTAGTGGTAGCATGAGATGGAGTCTACAACCCACACAAGTGGCTCAGGTAGTGCAGCTCATCCAGGATGGCACATCAACGCGAGCTGTGGCAAGAAGGTTTGCTGTGTCTGTCAGCATAGTGTCCAGAGCATGGAGGTGCTACCAGGAGACAGGCCAGTACATCAGGAGATGTGGAGGAGGCCGTAGGAGGGCAATAACCCCGCAGCAGGACCGCTACCTCTGCCTCTGACTCCATGAGGGTGGTATGAGGGCCTCACGTCCACAGGTGAGGGTTGTGCTTACAGCCCAACACCGTGCAGGATGTTTGGCATTTGCCATAGAACACCAAGATTGTCGCATTCCCTACTGGCACCCTGTGCTCTTCAAAGATGAAAGCAGGTTCACACTGAGCACATGTGTCAGACGTGACCAAGCCTGGAGACACCGTGGAGAACATTCTGCTGCCTGCAACATCCTCCAGCATGACTGGTTTGCGGTGGGTGGGGTGGCATTTCTTTGGGGGCCCGCACAGAGGTAGCCTGACTGCCATTTGGTACCGAAATGAGATCCTCAGACCCTTTGTGAGAACATATGCTGGTGCAGTTGGCCCTGGGTTCTTCCTAATGCAAGACAATGCTAGACCTCATGTAGCTGGAGTGCGTCGGTAGTTCCTGCAAGAGGAAAGCATTGATGCTATGGACTGGCCCACCCGTTCCCCAGACCTGAATCCGATTGAACACATCTGGGACATCATGTCTTGCTCCATCCACCTATGCCACGTTGCACCATAGACTGTCCAGGAGTTGGCGGATGCCACCTCCTCAGGAGCATGCCCAAGCGTTGTAGGGAGGTCATACGGGCATGTGGAAGCCACACACACTACTGAGCCTCATTTTGACTTGTTTTAAGGACATTACATCAAAGGTGGATCAGCCTGTAGTGTGGTTTTCCACTTTGATTTTGAGTGTGACTCCATATCCAGACCTCCATGGGTTGATGCATTTGATTTCCATTCATAATTTTTGTGTGAATTTGTTGTCAGCATATTCAACTATGTAAAGACGAAAGTATTTCATACAATTAGGCCCTTTCATACTACAGGTATCATCCTGTAAAAACCTCCGTTGTTACTCCTGGCAAAAAGTCCTGAAAACAGCCGTCAAAAAATCCCATTCATGTCAATGGGATTTTTTGAACATCCTTTTGCATCAGGCATGTCTGTTTTTACTAATGTCCGTTATTTTTGCTGGCACAAAAGACAGTGCTTGCGCAAATTTTTGGTCCGGCAAAAAAATAAAAAGGTGAAAAACCGGATGTTAAAATTTAACAGCAAAGAAAAAAAAACTGAAAATGTAGCCAGCACCTAAACCCAATACACGGGTGCACGCTGCTGTGGCAAGTACAAAACATGTAAAAAGAGAAAATGGCAGCAGCACACTTGGTCAACAAAATGGAGGCTCTTAGCGCACTTTTTGATCAAAACGTGTCCCCCATCCACCACGCGGAGGTGGCCTCTTATAGGATGGGTCCCTAAACACTCGACTACCTCAGGCTGGGTGACATGTTGGATCCACTAATGATCCAAACCACCTCCTCTGAAAATAGGGGAGGGGATGCACGGCTACAGAGGGAGCCACTCCCCCCAAATTTGCACAGCAAAGAAAAAAAAACTGAAAATGTAGCCAGCACCTAAGCCTGTCACCCAGCCTGAGGTAGGTGAGTGTTTAGGGACCCATCCGATAAGAGGCCACCTCCGCGTGGTGGATGGGGGACACGTTTTGATCAAAAAGTGCGCTAAGAGCCTCCATTTTGTTGACCAAGTGTGCTGCTGCCATTTTCTCTTTTTACATGTTAAAATTTAACATTGAAGTCTATGGGAACCGGATGTTCAAAAAAAAACATCCATTATAATCAGTTATTGTCAGGTTTTTTAACATCCGTTTTTTGTCAGTACAGCTTTACAAAAAAAAGGGTTAACAACCTGATAAAAAAACAAAAAACAAACAGATTTAACTGGTAATAACAGATGATAATGGATGAACAGCAGGATGAAAAAAACCATTAAAAATAACCAATGTTGGTCATCAGTTATTATCCATTCTTACCAGTTATTGCATCCATTTTTTTTTCATCTGTTAATGTAAAATAACGACAGTAAAAAAGCAGGATGATACCTGTAGTGTGAAAGGGGCCTTACTGTTCCCTTTATTCTTTTTGAGCAGTGGACATGCTGATTTAGGTGTTGTGCTCTTCGCGCAACAGCCTTCGGTTAGCGCAAATTGCTTAATTAATTGTCTTCCTGAGCTGATATTGCGATAATGCACTAGGATGGCGCCCGGATTGTTTTGTTTTTATTTCAATACAGTAATTATGACATATAGCCCGAGTGCTACATTGTATCCTCAGTAAGATATAAATACTGGAAACATTATATGGGTCTTAGGAAGCGTTACTGTACAAAGCGAAACGTCTCAAGGTCACTTGTTTATCGCCCTTGTAGGCGTTCAATACATGTAAATAAACGACATTGTCCCCCTTTTCCCCTCCCGGAGATGTATCAGTAAATACACCTGTGAACATGGTGAGGGCTGAGGGAGAACTTAGCGGCTCTAGTCAGTGTGACACTAATGACTTAATTTAGTGGCTTTGAAGTGAGAGGTCATCAATGCAAGCTCAGATTTATAGGCAGGGCAACCAAAACAGCAGGGGGAAACCTTTCATGTATTTTTGAAGACTTCAATGCGATCCTCCTTCTTGAAAAAATAATAATGTCACAGCCAAGGAATTGAATAAAACTTTGCCTTTTTATTTTTTTTTATTTCACTCTCATTTAAGAAAACTTGTTTTGTCCAAAGTTCTATAAAAATAAACAATATCTGTCTAATGGCTTTGGGTAGGATTACTGGACAGATTTACTCTAATAATCCACTTATAGTGCCTTTGCTATTGCCAGCAGACCGGGACAGATATAAAGCCTCCTCTGTACCATTCGTCTGATCTGCGTGTCCTTGATTTCATGGTTATTACGTGTGGCCCTTTTTCTTTATGCCGTTCATGTGATCATAGAATTATATTGTGTCTTGCGAAAGTTTAAGTGATTTAGGGATAAAGTTAAACACAGATGTCTGGTTGTATCGTATAATCATAGAATTTAAATGATCAGGGGGTACGCCGGGCAGACACGTGTCATTTTGATAGTGGAATCTGGGTCTTTCACAGCTTCTTTCTTGTGTACTATCTTGGTGTTTTCTGGCTCTGTGATACAATAGTAAAATTAACTAAAAATGTTATTTGGATTGTCTACTAGTTATGCTTTCATAAAAGAAATGACCAGTAAACATAAAGAATAATTCAGCTTTTTACAATATTTTACATTGTAAATTTAAATGGATGATAGAAGTTAACCCATAACAGTATGTGATGACATATTGCTAGGAATTGCCTTTATTTGGTGTTCTTTTTCAGCCAGACACTTTGCAAAAAACTGCAACACACCCCATTCAAGTGCATTGGGTGTATTTGCTGTCCCTGTAGCAATGTTTTCTTATCTAAAGTAAAAGAGAGTACCCAGCTCACCTAGAATAGCATGCGCCACACTTGGACGGTGCAGGACAATACCGGGACTTCACTTGAAGCGCATCACTTGTCTGCTCTTGTGTCCTGCATATTTATATGGAATAAACCTTGGAATTTTTTATTTGCTATCTTGCGCCTGACTGTTTTCCTTGATCCTAATGTTTTCTTTTGTGGGATAGTTCCTTAAAGGGTACACCTTTAAGGAATTATCCCACAAAAGAAAACAGTGCTCTCTGCTGACCTCTGCTGTCCATTTTAGGAACCGTCCAGAGCAGCATATGTTTGCTATGGGGATTTTCTCTGCTCTGGACAGTTCCAAAAAGGGGCAGCAGAGCTCAGTAGAGAGCACTGTGCTCGTGACATCAGAGAAATCCAAAAAGAAAAGCATTTCCTCTGTAGTATATAGCCCTTAAAAAGTACTGGAAGGATTAAGATTTTTTAATAGAAGTAACTTACAAATCTGTTTAACTTTCTGGCCCCAGTTGATTTAAAAAAAAAAAAAGTTTTCCACGGGAGTACCCCTTTAAAGCATTACTGTCATTAAAAACTACTTTTGACATGTCGATCAGACTCCTCCGACCAGCAGCAATTGTGAATTATAAGCTGGCCAGCCAAGAGATCCGCCCATTTCTCTGCATAGACTTCTATGCAGAGAAATGTATGTACCCGGTGCGAGCAACAACTTTTGACAGTAAAACTTCAGTTAACTATTTCTTGGTTACCAATTTCCAGGGTACTTGTAAGAACAGAAGGCATTTTACCTACACTTTACTGTCAGACATATGTGACCTGGCAACTTATTTTAGACTGTACGTATTTGAGCTTTGACATTGCACTGCATCCTGGATATAACAGAAGATTAAAGGGGTTATCCAGGAAAAAAACTTTTTTTTATATATCAACTGGTGCCAGAAAGTTATACAGATTTGTTAAATACTTCTATTAAAAAATCTTAAAGGGGTACTCCGGTGGAAAAAATTTTTTTCAAATCAACTGTAGCAAAAAAAGTTAATCAGATTTGTAAATTGCTTCTATTAAAAAATCTGTATCCTTCCAGTACTTTTTTGCAGCTGTATGCTACAGAGGAAATTATTTGCTTTTTGAATTTTTTTGTCTTGTCCACAGAGCTCTCTGCTGACATCTGATGCCCGTATCAGGAACTGTCCAGAGCAGGAGAAAATCCCCATTGCAAACCTATGCTGCCCTGGACAGTTCCTGACATGGACAGAGGTGTCAGCAGAGAGCACTGTGGACAAGACAAAAAAGAAATGAAAAAAGAAAATAATTTGCTCTGTAGCAAAGAGCTGCTAAAATGTACTGGAAGGGTAAAGATTTTTTAATAGAAGTCATTTACAAATGTGTTTAACTTTCTGGCACCAGTTGATTTAAAAATCTTTTCTAAATATTTTTAAATTTCTGTCTAAGTGCTCTCTGATGACACCTGTCTCGGGAACTGTCCAGAGTAGAAGCAAATCCCCATAGCAAACCTCTTCTACTCTGTGCAGTTCCCGAGACAAGCAGAGATGTCAGCAGAGAGCACTGTTGCCAGACAGAAAAGAACAACTGAATTTCAGCGGCTGATAATTATTAGAAGGATTAAGATTTTTTAATAGAAGTAATTTACAGATCTGTTTAACTTTCTGGAGCCAGTATATATATATATATATATATATATATATATGTTTTTTTTTTCCTGGAATACCCCATTAAGCTTATTGTCAAGTTAAAGGGAATGTGCCAATAGAAAATGACTTGTCCTTTAAAATTTTTATTTTATGTTAAACATAGTTTTAAAGGGGTACTCCCCTCATAGACATCTTATTCCCTATCCTAAGGACAACCATGGCTGCCCAAAGTCGGTGTTCTGAACAGAAATGCTGGCCCAGAGATAATGGGGGTCCCAGTGGCTAGACATCCCATGATCAGAGATTTTATCTCCTCTCCTTAGCTTAGGGGATGATCTTATTCCCTGTCCTTAGCATAGGGGATAAGAAGTCTTGGGCAGAATACCCATTTAAAGAGTTTTTGATAATCTGAATTTTTATAGATTAAGCCTAAAACTAAGTCTAGACTCCTTTTTTCCCCAGCAGTGTTCTCCTCCTCTTACTCAGAGACAAGAATACAGTGAAAGGTGACACCAGTATCAAAATAAAGATATTTCACAATAGCTGATGCTCAGAGCATGCCTAGAAAACTCTCCTATTCATGTAAATAAGGTCTCATCCATACCATTGTGTCCATGGGGCTTGATGTAAAGCCTATCACTAAATGCCATAATAATGTACTAAAAAAGAAGGGTTACATATATATATATTTATATAGATTGATAGCATTAAATCCACCATTCACAATAGGTGATGATCACAGCTCACCTACTTCCTCTATCTGCACAATGACTTATGTACAGGTCAAAGAGCATGTCATAAACATTCTCTAACAGAAGCTATTGAATATCTTCAGTCTTCAGATTCCTATGGTCAATGTGGCTGCTGGTAAACATATTCAGAATGTTGCTAACAACAGCTTCCCCTACCCCACCACGATAATGAACAGAAAAAATATAATTAAATAAAATTCTTCATTTAGAAAAGAAAAGCAGGATAGAAAAAAAGAGACACTGTATCAGTATCTAGTTTAAATGAAGCTGTGGCACTGAGGACCCCACAGAGAATTCAGACCCATGTTTTAGTCTGAATTCTCTTGGGTCTAAAGTAATTGTGGGGTCTGATGTCTGAATTAATTTTGGGGTCTGTATTAATTTTGGGTCCTGACAACTGATGTCTGAATTAATTTTGATCCATGGTGTCTGAGCCAATTTTGGGGTCTGTATTAATTGTGGGTTCTGATGTCTGGCATCCGAATTAATTTTGTGGTATGATGTCTGAATTTTTGGGGGTCTTAATAAATGTTTCTGTTATTTGCAATTACTTATTTTAGCCTTTTTTTCTGTTAAAAAAATGAATTGGTATTGTTTCCTGAAATAAGATTTTTCTTTTCCCAGGTATTCCCCAATGCTAAATAGTTTGGAAAACCCTGTCCTGAAACTTGCCCTGCAAAAACAAGCCCTTATACTACTTTGTCATAAAAATCCACCTGTTATACAATTCTGGCTTTTTGAAAGGCATAATTGTAAAAGTACTTTTGTATAATCTTGGTAAATATTATTAGTTTAATATAATTGAATTAATAATAATATACCGTAGTATCATTATTATTAGTTATGCTGTTTTACACATCCTATAAATTTCCCTATTATGATTTTATTAAAATAATTTGATTTAATGTAATTAATTTGATTTAATGGAAAAAAATGTTTTGCGCTTGTTCACTTCTAATTTCTAAATATAATTTTTCTCGTTTGTTCTGATATTGACATTCGCAAACTATTGAGGTCGTTATTTATTTAAACTATTTTCAATAAATGTATCCTGCTTTTTTTCCAGGCTTAACTCAGGACACTGCTAATTTGAAAGGAATTTCAAGAAATAAACAGAGTTCAGAAGGTACCATATCATCGAATGAACCAAGTCCTGTGCACAGGTAAAATAAAATTATAATTGGTACAGTTAGTTTTTCATTCATTTTTTTTTTCTATATTTTATTTTCACTTCTAGTTTGATTCCCTACAAATTAAACCCAAAAAAAAATCACTGTTTAAGTTCTGAATGGCTTAGCTAAATTTTTTCACGAAACCCAGGTATTGTTGTGCAGCTGTTGTCTTCTCTTTTTAAGACTCAATTGACATTGCACTGAACCTCAAATTAACGTGTACAGCTGCTCTCCGTAGGGCTACTTAGAGACCAGACAAAGGCAGTTGTCAGGCAGAGAGCTGACATAATGCAGCAAGAGTCTTCAAGAAATAAAGTGGTGTATTTATTCTAGTTGATATTGACATAATGGAAAGCAAGCTTTACTTAATGCATATTTTTATTCAGAACGAGACTTATATCACTTTCTCTTTAATGTTGTATTTAGCAATACTTTCGCTTATAGCCATTATTAATTTATTCAGTTAAATCAGCCGCCTAGGTGTTCCTACCATATGTAGAACAGAGAGGCAGAAGTGCGGATTTATCAAAAAATAAGTATCCTTGTGCTTATTCTCTTTATTTAAAAGCTTTAACTAATGTAAATGGATAAAACTACCTTATGTTATTTTATTAATTCGGAACCTATGGTAAACACTAAACAAACAATACAAACATTTCTAGGTAATAGGTGTATCAGTGCAGTGCTTAATATACTTAACCCCTTAATGGCCACGAATGTAAATGTATGTCCTGGTGCGGCGGTACTTAGTGCACACTTACGTCCTGTGTATGAACGCAAGCATCGGAGCAGTGCTCACGTCATACTCTGCAGCCGGGGACCTGCCGGTAATGGCCGACATCCGCAATCGCAGGGATGTCCGCCATTAACCCCTCAAATGCTGTGATCAATACAGATCACGGCATCTGCGGCAATGCGTATGTTAAAATAGATGATCGGTTCGCCCGCACCCCTCACCTGCCTCCGGACGTCTCCTGGCATCTTCTGCTCTGGTTTGGGATTGAGCAGACCAGAGCTGAAGATAGACAGTAATACTGATCAGTGCTATGCCCTATGCATAGCATTGAACAGTATTAGCAATCAACTGATTGCTATTGATAGTCCCCGATGGGGACATAAAAAGTACAAAAAAAAAAAAAAGTAAAAAAATGTAAAAATAAAAAGTAAAAAAAGTGAAAAATCCCCTCCCTCAATAAAAACGAAAATTATCCCTTTTTCCCATTTTACCCCCAAAAAGCGTAACATTTTTTAAAATAAACATATTAGGTATCGCCACATACGTAAATGTCCAAAATATCAAACTATGATGTTAATGATCCCGTACGGTGAACGGCGTAAATAAAAAAAAAGTCAAAAAATTCAGCTTTTTTGTCACATTTTATTCCCCCAAAAATGTATAAAAAGGGATCTAAAAGTTTTATATATGCAAATGTGGTATCAATAAAAAGTACAGATGACGGTGCAAAGAAGGAGCCCTCATACCACCCCATATACGGAAAAATTAAAAAGTTATAGGTGGTCAAAATAGGGCGATTTTATATTGCTGATTTTGTACAAAAAGTTTGAGATTTTTTAAGCGGTACAAAAATAGAAAAGTATCTAGCAATGGGTATCATTTTAATCGTATTGACCCACAAAATAGGGAACACATGTAATTTTTACCGTAAAGTGTACAGTGTGAAAACAAAACTCTCCAAAGTGTGCAAAATTGTGGTTTTCATTTACATTTCCTCCCTAAAAAAATAATTATTTGGGTTGGCCGTAAATTTTTTGGTCAAATGAGAGGTTTCAGTACCAAGTACAATTGATCACGCAAAAAACAAGCCCTTAAATGGGTCTGTAGATGGAAATATAAAAGAGTTATGGATTTTAGAAGGCGAGGATGAAAAAAGGAAAACTCTAAAGTAAAATTGGCCTTGTCCTTAAAGGGGTTCTCTGGTGCTTAAACATCTTATCCCCTATCCAAAGTATAGGGGATAAGATGCCTGATCGCGGGAGTCCCGCTGCTGGGGACCCCCGGGATCATGCACGCGGCACCCCATTTGTAATCAGTCCCCGGGGTGCCGCGTGCATGATCTTATGGGTCCCCAGCGGCGGGACTCCCGCGATCAGGCATCTTTGGATCCTTTGGATAGGGGATAAGATGTTTAAGCATCGGAGAACCCCTTTAAGGTCAACATGGCTTGGTCCTTAAGGGGTTAAATGTTGATTCTTTATATATAGAGATAGACCCAAAGATGAGGCACTGAACATAATGTAATTCTAATTTCAAAGGAATTGTGCAGTATTAGAAAGAGGGTCTTAATACAGAAACAGCGGTACATGTATCCATGGGACATGTCTAGTATGGCAGTACAGTACGAATACCTTGAAAATTTTATGTTTTGCAATTATATGACTGACCAGCTGATCTACCTTCACTCAAAGGGGGAGATTTATTTAAACCTATCCAGAGGTAAAGTTGCTGAGTTGCCCATAGCAACCAATCAGATCACTTCTTTTATTTTTCACACGCTTTTTCAAAAATGAAAAAATGAGCTATCTGGTTGCTATGGGCAACTTAGCAAATTTTCCTTTGGACTGGTTTTCATAAATCTCCCCCAAAATGTTTACTTATATTGTCAACCTAGATTATCCCTGTTTAGCTGTTTGTCTTATTTAGTCACCAATTGGATGATAATCGAAGTTAATGCACAGTTGATCAGCATTGGTATATTTTATTAGTATGACCAAATAGCAATTAAATAGGCACTCACATTAAAACTCATTTTTGCTATTGAACTCCTTATGGTAAATAAAAAAAATCTTTCTAATGTACTTTGTTTAAAAAAAATAAAATAATACGTTTTCTATGTTTTGTTTGTGTTTTAAAAAAAAGGCTGCCACTAGGTGTCTCCCTACTTGTCCAGAGCACATTTTTCCCCATCTTTTTGCACAGACTTTGGACTCCTGCTGGCCTGGCAGAAGTCCAAAAACAGAAAATACTGAGGAGGGTGTGTTATCCAATCATAGCTCATCTCACACCTGTACGCCCATGGGAATTCTGGTTCCCGTCGCTCATTCAGCAGGAACCCCATGCAATTCAGACTGGCGATTTGCAGCGATTCCGGGTCAATCAGGTCTCCGGTGACCTGGAAAAAAGGGGTGAATGGGGCTGTCCGAGACAGCCCTATTTATCCTTAGCCAACAGGAGTGAGATGGCACGGGTGCCACCTCACAATCACGTGATTTATCGGTTGGATTGACCAACCAATCACTACCCTGCTGGGCAGTGATCGGGGCGGCGATTGGGGCCGGCAGGTGTCTCCTACCTTCGTCTGGCCAGGCGGAGGTCCCCTCAGGAGCGGCAGCGGACAGCAGGAGGAGCGGTGGCAGTCCCAGCGGTGCAGGCGGCAGGATACAGAAGGAGGTGAGGCCTGTTCACCTCCTGCTGTTGCTTAGCAACAACTCTCAGCATGCACAGCCAAAGGACATGCTGGGAGTTGTAGTTTTGCAACAGCTGGAGTTCAAACTACAACTCCCAGCATGCTCTTTGGTAGTCTGTGCATGCTGGGGTTGTAGTTATGCAACAGCTGGAGGCACATTTTTTCTCTTACAGGTGTGAGATGAGCTATGATTGGATAAGGCTGCACACACCCTCCTCAGTATTTCCTGCTTTTGGACTTCTGCCAGGCCAGCAGGAGTCCGAAGTCTGTGCAAAAAGATGGGGGAAAATGTGCTCTGGACAAGTAGGGAGACACCTAGTGGCAGCCTTTTTTTTTAAACCCAAATAAAATATAAAAAACTTCATTTTTTTTTATTTTTTTTAAACAAAGTACATTAGAAATATTTTTTTTTATTTACCAAAAGGAGTTCAATAGCAAAAATTAGTTTTAATGAGAGTGCCCATTTAATTGCTATTCGGTTATACTACTAAAAATACCAATGCTGATCAAGGCATGCTGGGAATTGTAGTAGCATGCCTCCAGCTGTTGCATAACTACAACTCACAGTATGCCCTTTGGCTGTCAATGCATGCTGAGAGTTGTAGTTTTGCAACAGCTGAAGGCACACTGGTTGTGTATCACTGAGAGTTTGTTACTTAACTCAGAGTTTCGCAACCAGTGTGCCTCCAGCTGTTGCAAAAATACAACTCCCAGCATGCAATGAGAGACTGTACATGCTGGGAGTTGTAGTTTTGCAACAGCTGGAGTCACACTGGTTGCGAAACACTGAGTTAAGTAACAAACTCTTTCGCAACCAATGTGCCTCTAGCTGTTGCGTAACTACAACTCCCAGCATGTATGGTCTGTCAGTGCATGCTTTGAATTATAGTTTTGCAACAGCTGAATGCTTGACCCCCCATTCCCCCCCCCCCCCCCCCCTTCACACGGGCAGGGATCTATAGCGAGTTTTCTGCTGCAAGTTTGAGATGCAGCAAATTTTCCGCCGCAGCTCAAACTCCCAGCTCAAACTCGCTGTAAACCCCTGCCCATGTGAATGTACCCTGAAAACAAACACAAAATAAAGAGTAAAACACTATTCAAAACGGAGCCTTCAGCTGTTGAAAAACAACAACTCCCAGTATTGCTGGACAGCCGCTGACTGTCAAGCATGCTGGGAGTTTTGCGACAGCTGGAGACCTGTTTGGGAAACACTGCTGGTAGGGTATTTTGGTGGTGGATACAAATCCCCAAGTTAGGCCTCAAATGCGCATGGCGTTCTCTCGCTTTGGAGCCCGGTCGTATTTCAAGGCAACAGTTTAGTGCCACATATGGAGTATTTCCGAACTCGGGAGAAATTGTGTTACAAATTTTGGGGGGCTTTTTCTCCTTTTACCCCTTATGAAAAGGTAAAGTTGGGGTCTACACCAGCAAGTTAGTGTAAAAAATAATAAAAAAATTTACACTAACATGCTGGTGTTGCCCCAGACTTTTAATTTGCACAAGCGGTAAAAGAGGAAAAAAAGACCCCCAAAATTTGTAACGCAATTTCTCCTGAGTACGGAAATACCCCATATGTGGACACAAACTGCTCTGCAGGTGCACAACATGGCTCAGAAGTGAGAGTGCACCATGTACATTTGAGGTCTAAATTGGTGATTTGCACAGGGGTGGCTGATTTTACAGCGGTTCTGACATAAACCCAAAACAATAAATACCAACTTGTGACCCCATTTTGGAAACTACACCCCTCACGGAATGTAACAAGGGGTATAGTGAGCCTTAATACCCTACAAAGGTGTTTGACAAATTTTCGTTAATATTGGATGTGAAAATGAAAAAAAAAATGTTTTCACTAAAATGTTGGTGTTATCCAAAATTTCTTCTGAGTATGGAAATACCCCATATGTGGATGTAAAGTGCTCTGTGGGCAAACTACAATGCTCAGAAGAGAAGGAGCACCATTGGGCTTTTGAATGTGTCCTAATTTGAAGGCAATGTGTGTTTACAAAGCCCCCATGGTGCCACAACAGTGGACCCCAAAATGTAATAAGGGGTGCAGTGAACATTTACACCCCACAGGTGTCTGACAGATTTTTGGGACAGAGGTCCATGAAAATGAAATATTTAATTTTTCATTTGCACAGCCCACTGTTTTAAAGATCTGTCAAATGCCAGTGGGGTGTAAATGCTCACTACACCCCTTATTAAATTCTGTGAGGGTTGTGGGATCACATGTGGGGGGTGCACTGTTCTGGCACCACGGGGGCTTTGTAAACGCGCATGGCCCCCGACTTCTATTCCAACCAAATTCTCTCTCCCAAAGCTCAGTGGTGTTCCTTCTCTTCTGAGCATTGTAGTTAGCCCGCAGAGCACTTTATGTCCACACATGGGGTATTTTCATACTCAGAAGAAATGGGGTTACAAATTTTGGGAGGCCTTTTCTCCTATTACCCCTTGTGAAAATGAAGAAGTTGGGGTAACACCACCATTTTAGTGAAAAAAATCTAATTTTTCATTTTTACATCCAACTTTAGCGGAAATTTGTCAAACATCTGGGGAGTGTAAAGGCTCACTGTACACCTTGTTATGTGTCTTGAGGGGTGTAGTTTCCAAAATAGCATGCCATGTGTTTTTTTTTTTTTTTTTTTTGCTGTTCTGGCACCATAGGGGCTTCCTAAATGCGACATGCCCCCCAAAAAACATTCCAGCAAAATTTGGTTTAAAAAAGCTCAATGGCGCTCCTTCTCTTCTGAGCATGGTAGTCCGCCTGAAATGGGGTTCTAAATTTTGGCGGGCATTTTCTCCTACTACCTCTTGCAAAATTGGTAAAATTTGGGGGAAATAACAGCATTTTACTGAATGAAAAAAAGAATAATCTCATCTGACTTTACCAAAAAGTCGTCAAACACCTGTGGGGGTCTTAAGGCTCACTGTACCCCCCCCCCCCCCCCCCGTTACATTCCTTAACCCCTTAATGAAGAAGGACGTATATTTATGTCCTTGGCCGGCTCCCGCGATATAACGTGGGGTCACGCGGTGACCCCTTGTCATGTCGGGTCATTCCCGGCATGTAACTAATGCTGGGACCCGAGGCTAATAGCAAGCGGCAGCGATTGTGGTGCCGCACGCTATTAACCCTTTAGACGCGGCGTTCAAAGTTGAACGCCGCATCTAAAATGAAAGTAAAAGCTTCCCGGCTGCTCAGTGGGGCTGATCAGGACCACTGCGGTGAAAATGCGGGGACACGAGCGGAGGTCCTCTTACCTTCCTCCAGCGCGTCCCTTCGGCGATTGATTGATCCAAGCCTGAGATGCAGGCTTGAGCAATCGACCACCAATAACACTGATCAATGCAAAGCTATGGCTTTGCAGTGAACAGTGTAAAAGATCTGTGTGTGCAGTGTTATAGCCCCCTATGGGAGCTATAACACTGCAAAAAAAAAGTGTAAAAAAAAGTTCATAAATGTAATTTAACCCTTTCCCTAATAAAAGTCAAAATCACCCCCCTTTTCCCATTTAAAAAAAAAACATGTAAATAAAAATAAATATAAACATATGTGGTATCGCCGCGTGCATAAATGTCCGAACTATAAAAATATATAATTAATTAAACCGCACGGTCAATGGTGTATGCGCAAAAAAATTCCAAAGTCCAAAATAACATATTTTTGGTCACTTTTTATATCATGAAAAAATGAATAAAAGCGATCAAAAAGTCCGATCAATACAAAAATGGTACCGCTAAAAACTTCAGATCACGGCGCAAACAATAAGCCCTCATACCGCCCCATACGCGGTAAAATAAAAAAGTTATAGGGTCAGAAGATGACAATTTTAAACATATACATTTTCCTGCATGTAGTTATGATTTTTTCCAGAAGTCCGACAAAATCAAACCTACATAAGTAGGGTATCATTTTAATCGTATGGACCTACAGAATAAAGATATGTTGTCATTTTTACCGAAAAATTTACTGCGTAGAAAAGGAAGCCCCCAAAAGTTACAAAATGGCGTTTTTTCTTAAATTTTGTTGCACAATTATTATTTTTTTCAGTTTTGCTGTAGATTTTTGGGTAAAATGACTGATGTCACTGCAAAGTAGAATTGGTGGCGCCAAAAATAAGCCATCATATGGATTTTTAGGTGCAAAATTGAAAGGGTTATGATTTAAAAGGTGAGGAGGAAAAAACGAAAGTGCAAACACTGAAAATCCTGTGGTCCTTAAGGGTTTAAGGGGTGTAGTTACCCAAATAGTGTGCCATGGGGCTTTCTCTCCTTTTACCCTTTGTAAAATTTCAAAAACTGGCTCTACAAGAACATGCGAGTGTAAAAAAAATGAAGAATTTGAATAGTCTCCTTTACTTTGCTGCTATTCCTGTGAAACACCTAAAGGGTTAACACACTTTCTGGATTTCATTTTGAATACTTTGAGGGGTGCAGTTTTTATAATGGGGTCATTTATGAGGTATTTCTAATATGAAGGCCCTTCAAATTTAGTGAAAAATTGGTAAATTGCTGCTGAACTTTTAAGCCTTCTAATGTCTTCCAAAAGTAAAAACATGTCAACTTTATGATGCAAACGTAAAGAAGATATATTGTATATGTGAATGAATATATAATTTATTTGGGATGTCCATTTTCCTTATAAGCAGAGAGTTTCAAAGTAAAAAAAAATGGTAACATTTTAAAATTTTTCATCAAATTTGGGAATTTTTCACCGAGAAATTATGCAAGTATTCATGACAATTTACCACTAGCATAAAGTAGAATATGTCACGGAAAAACATTCTCGGAATCAGAATGAAAAGTAAAAGCATTCCAGAGTTATTAATGCTTAAAGTGACAGTGGTCAGATTTGCAAAAAAACGCTCTGGTCCTTAAGGTGAAAATGGGATTGGTCCTTAAGGGGATATATATATATATATATATATATATATATATATATATATATATATATACGGTATATATACTTGTTTCTCAGTATCTTTTATTTATTTACGTGTCTGATGAATCTGCTTAAGATCTTGTTTTGCTAACAAATACCACAGATTATCTGGCAGATTGAAATCTGGGGAGTTTGGAGGCTAAATCACAACGAACTCTTTGTCATGTTCCCAAACAATTTTTGCAGTGTGGCCGGGTAATTGTCCTGCTGAAAGAGACTACTGCCATTGGAAAATACTGTTGCCATAAAACGATGTACTATGTTTGCAACAATGTTTTGGTAGGTACAACTTGGCAAAGTAGCATTCACATGATGTCAAGACCCAAAGTGTCCCAACAGAACATTGACCAGAGTCTCTTCTGGCTTCAGCACAAATGACCAATGGATGGACATTTCAGGCCAACTATTCACTTTTTGGTGACCAGGATATAGTTGTTTCTTTTGCAACTCTATATTGTCCGCTTGGATAATTTTATTCACCAAATCATGGAAACAGGAAATAACATAGACACAGGTACGAGGTCTTATGTCCCGCTCACAAACGCACTGTGCAACTTTTCAGAGGTCTCTGCCTGCCTACTCAAGCTGGAGACTTCGGAAGCGTTGCTTGACAAAGCTGTATGTATTTACTTGATGTGTCAGTTGTTTTAATATTATGTTTGACCATTGTCTGTTTGTCACCTAGTTTATTTTTACCATGTCTTGCCTATTGTGTAAAAAACTAATAAAAAATAAATAAAATCGTTATTTAGAAAAGAGAAGCAGGGATGTGGGAATCCTATCGCCCGACACCCGGGATATGCAATTCCGGGCATGTAAATTTTTCATGTGTTTAGCCCTGCTTCTGGCAAGCAGGGCCGGACCTCTAATTTTAAGACGGCAGCGCTCATGGTGCTGATTGCTGTAGCTGGGGGCCGTCGCTAATAGTCGGCATGCAGCGATCACTGCGGGCGGCTATTAACCCTTTAGATCACCACTGTCAGCGGTGATCTAATAGGATCTTATAACCATTCCTGGTGGTCTAGTGCGGTGGATCGCTCCCACAGTGCAATTGGGGGTAGCCAAAGGGCTTACATCTCATCCCATTGCTGCTGTGGATCTGCATTTGATTGAGCCTGCCTGGAGCAGGCTCAACCAGATGAGCAGCAATCACACAGATCAATGGAGTTCTATGCAACTTCATTGATCTGTATGCGGAATCTAATGATTCCTTCCTAAAGTTCCTTTAAGACTAATAAAATGTAAAAAAAAAAAAGTTTAATAAAAGTTTAAAATACACACATACATTAACCTTTTTTTTTCATATGAAAAGTTCACATTACCCCCCTTTTCCCATTTTTCATATAAAAAACATGTAAACATGATAAAAATAAATGTCTTTGGTATTGGCGCATGCATAATTGTCCGAAGTATTAAAATATATAATTAAATATCCCATACATTCAATGGCATTGAAATACCAAACAAAATACCAAACTTAGTCCAATCAATACCAAAATGGTACCAATACAAACAGCAGATTACAGTGCAAAAAATAAGCCCTCATTGAGCTCACTATATGGAAAAATTTAAATGTTATAGGGATCAGAAAATGACAATTAAATAAAAAAATACTAAAAAGTTTAGAATTTTTTTAATTAGTAAAACATGACAGAAACTTTTTTTGTTGTTATTTAGGAGCAAATGTTGTAGAAAAATTTAAGGTCTCAATACAAAGCACAATTAGTCCCGCAAAAAACAAGCCCTCACATGGGTCTGTAGATGGAAAAATAAGAGTTATGACTATTATAGGGCGAGGAGGAAAAAACGCCAGTGCAAAAACTAAATAAGTACACAAGTAGTTTTTTATTTTTATTTTATTTCCACACTCCAGGTGAAGATGGGTCTTAATATAGATGTGGTATTAGTTGATAAACTTAGAATGAGATATAAGGTGTCTGTTTTTCAGCTAGTTGTTAATGTTTTTTATTTTAAGAGGTTGTCCAGCATTTTCTTTTATGTTAAAAAAAAAAAAATTGGCCAAGCTGGGCTAAAAAAAAAAATATGATCCCCGCAATCTCCGTCCAGCACCCGCATTCTATGCCAGGGGGGCTCCCATAGACATGAATAGACATAGAATGCGGGTGCTGTACGGAGATCGCAGGGGTTCCCAGTGGCGCCCCGCAACACCCGCCCTCCACGCCATCAGACATCTTATGCCCTATGCTCTGGATAGGGGATAAGATGTCTATGGCCAGAATACCCCTTTAACTTTTGTTTTTTTTACTGAATATATTTGGGAAATGAATGACCAGCAATTCCTTACAGCTGACCTATAAGCAGAATTAGGTATATAAAGTATATGTATAATGTATGGATCTTTTGAGTTTAAAAATATATGCAAATTAGTATTTGGAGCCCACTGGGCATTCCCCTCGGCTGCTAGATTACAGGAGAGAAGCCAGGATAACAGTACAGCCTATTGTCAGTCAATTATAGGGTTAGAGGAGGTGACAGCATACAGAGGGGAGTAACTAACTGGTAAAGGGGCTTAACTTTCCTGGGTTTCAATAGCCAAGGGAAATGCTCAGTTGGCTCCAAAGCCACATTTGCTTATCTTTTTTCAATACTTTAACTATTTCATAGTATCTATGGACTTGGGGTCAAAAACCCTGCTCCAATGTTATGGCCTAAAAGCCTGCTGTCACGTCTGCTTTGGTATATTGTAATAAAAAAAATTTTGGTTACAGGAATCTTACATTTTTCATGCCAATAAAGTTTATTTTTTTTTAAATCTCAACTAACATATTTTTCAAATCAGTTCATTTTGCCTCCTTCTCCTGATAATTCTGTTTCCCAAACCCCCCTCATTGACATCTCATTGCCTGGGTTACAGACCACTAGACCACTGGTATGTATGGTGTGTGTGTGTGTGTGTGTGTGTATATGTGTGTATATGTGTGTATATATATATATATATATATATATATATATATATATATATATATATTATAGTGGTGGTATGTAATCTAGGAAACAAGCTGTTAACAAGGAAAGGAAAGGAGTAGGAATATCAGGATATGGAGGCAAACTTGCTAAATGAATGTATTCACAAAAATATGTCATTCGACAAGTCCTACAAGTTTAACTAAGTTCAATGAGATGAGAATACCCCTCTAAGTTCAGTATTAATGGTGACTATACTAAATCATGTATAATTTAAAATTATGCATAATCTAATATTACAAGTGACTTATCCACCACTTATGGTTTCCATCAGCTCTATTTCATATAGCATTTTAGAAATTCCTGTATCAACAGCGATAAGTACTTCTACTTGACTAAAAGAAATGTCTCTGTAAAGTGAACATTACAATGGCTACACATCCAGAACACTATGTTAATTATTACTGTTCGCGGCCACTTAATTAATGGACTTTCCAGATGAGCTAAGAAAGCAACAGTACAATGTACAAGTCATGGGCACTCAGCAAAACACATGAAAATTTGATCTACAGCCACAACACTTGTCTGTGGAGTACAGTGATATATTTATCTGTAGCAATTATTCCTCTGTGCTGGTCTGAAGGCTGGCTATAGAGCTTCCTTTATTTTATGTATTTTTCTTCCTTTTCCTTTTGCTGATCCACATAAATCATGCGTAGTCATAAAAGACTATACCATTAGGGAGAATCCACTTACCAGATTCAATGGGTCTCATGTATGAGCAGGATCAAAAGCAAATCCAGCATTAGTCCATAAAAAAGTATGATCTGGAGACATGTAATTGCAGGAAATATCAGTAACAATTTATTGTACATAATACATTGATCAACAGTTCATTCTGTGCGGACTTGCATTTTTTAAGGATGAAATAATCTATTCTGTGCATTTTGCCAGTATTATATTTTTATCCTTCCTTTATTTCTTATGAGTTCCAAAAATAAAACCCTTAAATAATGTTTATGTATACAGATACATGCTTAAGAAATTTCTGGTTTATTGAATAGGATGTAATCTATATATTTGAAAATTATAGCATTGAATTATTTTATTTTTTTTATGTTTATTTTTTAGTTTGTAAACCACAACTAAAATATTTGAGGTTTCTTACTGGCCAGTAGAGCATGCACGATAAGCATACATTTCCCAAACTCTGCAGCTCACTCATCTGTGTTGTGTAGACTGCCACAGGGTTAACAGGGTCATCTCACTAAAGGGGCTCTCCATCCTTAATATAGGTCATACATTTCCCAAAATCTGCAGCTCACTCATCTGTGTTGTGTAGACTGCCACTGGGTTAACAGGGTCATCTCACTGAAGGGGCTCTCCATCCTTAATATAGGTCATACCTTTCCCAAAATCTGCAGATCACTCAGCTGTGTTATCTAGACTGTCACAGGGTTAGCAGATTCATCTCACTAAAGGGGCTCTCCATCCTTAATATAGTTAATCATTATCAGATCGGTGGTGGTTTGACTTCCAATCAATTGATTGGAAGTAGGATTCAGACAACCCACCATTTATAATAACATCCTAAAAAACCTTTAATATTAGGGAGCTGGAGATTTTATGACAAATGACAGTTCGATTGTACTGCTGGAGACCTTGATAAGGTATCATGGTAATGCTATACATACAGATAAGGCCATATAGGCGTATTCCTTGCTGCTCCTTGTCTCTGCAAGAGGAGCCATATTCCATCTGCCCCTAAGGAATATATTAGTCTATTAACACTTTTTTTTGTCCATTAAAGGGGTACTCTGCCCCTAGACATCTTATCCCCTATCCATGTCTGATCTCCCTGCTGCACTCGGCGTTCATTTAATGCATCGGGTGCAGCAATGGAGGCTCGTGATGACACGGCCACGCCCCTCTCGTGACGTCACAGCCATGCCCCCTCAATGCAAGTCTATGGGAGGGGGCGTGACAGCCGCCACGCCCCCTCCCTTAGACTTGCATTGATGGGGCATGGCCGTGACGTCACGAGTGGGGCGTGACTGTGACATCACTAGCCTCTGCATCGCTAGACATCTGGCACAGAGTGAAGTTCTCTCCATGCACTGGCTATCTGGGGTGCTGCAGCCAAGATCGCGGGGGTCCTAATATGAAGGAGAGTCAGGGAATAGAAATGTATGGGCCCCCAGTTGAATTTTTTTACACAGGATTACTGGGGCTTTCGCATAAGTTTTAGAGCTAAATTTATTTTCTAATTTTATGTTCTAGTCCTAGGTTTCAAAAACAGGAGTTTCTGTTACATGTAAAAAAGCAGCCTATTGTTTGTAGTTTAATCATGTAGGAGGAAGGGGGAGAATTGTTTATTTTTTTTATTTTTATTTTTTATAGAGGATTCCTGTTAATGTGAACGATATTCAATCACCCGTGGCTACTAGATGGCTCTAGGGAGAAAATACTCAGAGATTGATGTCGCCAGGCCTGCTGTCATCAGTTATCCAATGGTTCTACCGTTTTTACATAATCAAAAACTAACGTCTGTCTGAGACTGCGCACCAGATTTATTGCGGTGGTTCAGGTCATCTAATCAATCTGTAATTCGTTTAGAGCAACTATTAGTTGGCCTAAAGAGAACCTGTCATCAAACCATATTTTCTAAACAACCTCAGATTATATTCCCTAACTACTCCTAACTCCCTTCCTGCCCTTAAAAAAATTTTTCAGAGCTTTAAAAAGCTCTGTATTATACTTTTCCCCTTGCTCACATTGTGTGAGCTCCCGGCAGAAGAAAGTGGGCGTTCCCCAGCAGGCGCGACATCTCTGACGCCTGCGAGAGCTGTGCCTCACCATGCCCCGCATGCACTTCCTGAGTTTGGTCTCCTGCCAGACTGGGAGGAGACCAAACTAACTGTTTGACTTGCGGCAGTGAATAGAACAGAGCCACCTAGTGGCTGTTTTTTCATTCACTTTAAAAACATAAAGGTTGAGAATTTTAACAGCAAGTAATTAGCAAAGTGTCTTCAAATTACATTAGGAACTTTATATTTAAAGTTTAGTTTGGTGACAGGTACTCTTTTAACTGAACCAGAATTTGGAGCTTGAATCTGCTGCATATTTTGGCGCACTGTGTGTTGCATTTAAACGGTTAAGGACCAAGGGCATACCTGTACGCCCTGAGTCTACTCCCGTTCTATAACTTGGAGCCACGGCGCGGCCCTGCATCATAGCGGGTCGGGCCCGGCCTCTAACAACGGCCGGGACCCGTGGCTAATAGCGCACGGCACTGATCACGGTGCTGCAGGCTATTAACACTTTAGACGTGGCGTTCAAAGTTGAACGCTGTGTCTAAAGTGAAAGTAAATCATTGCCGGTAAGCTCAGGGGGCTGTTCGGGATGTCCGCGGTGAAATCGCGGCATCCCGAACAGCTGTGACACAGCAGGAGGGTCCCTTACCTTACTTCCTGGTGTCCGATCGCGTTCGGAACAGTGCCTGAGATCAGATCCAGGTATGAGCAGTCAAGCGGCAGAATCATTGATCAATGGTTTCCTATGAGAAACCATTGATCAATGTAAAAGATCAGTGTGTGCAGTGTTATAGCCCCCTATGGGAGCTATAACACTGCAAAAAAAAAAGCGAATAAAGATCATTTAACCACTTACCTAATAAAAGTTTTAATCACCCCCCCCCCCTTTTCCCATAAAAAAAAAACTGTGTTAATAAAAATAAACATATGTGGTATCGCCGTGTGCTGAAATGTCCAAATTATAAAAATATATCGTTAAGTGAACCACACAGTCAATGGCGTACGTGCAAAAAGATTCCGAAGTCCAAAATAGCATATTTTTGGACACTTTTTATATAACTAAAAAATGAATAAAAAGAGATCAAAAAGTCTGATCAATACAAAAATGGTACCGCTAAAAACTTCACATCACGGCGCAAAAAACGAGCCCTCATATCGCCCCATACGCGGAAAAATGAAAAGTTATAGGGGTCAGAAGATGACAATTTTAAACGAATACATTTTCCTGCATGTAGTTATGATTTTTTTCAGAAGTACGACAAAATCAAACCTATATAAGTAGGGTATCATTTTAATCATATGGACCTACAGAATAAAGATAAGGTGTCATTTTTACCAAAAAATTTACTGCATAGAAACTGAAGCCCCCAAAAGTTACAAAATGGGGGGGGGTTTCAATTTTGTCTCACAATCATTTTCTTTTCCGTTTCGCCGTAGTTTTTTGGTAAAATGACCGATGTCATTACAAAGTAGAATTGTTGGCGCAAAAAATAAGCCATCATATGGATTTTTTAGGTGCACAATTGAAAGAGTTATGATTTTTTAAAGGTAAGGAGGAAAAAATGAAAGTGCGAAAACTGAAAACCCCCTGTTCCTTAAGGGGTTAAAGCCCACTAATACAGGGACAATGGGGGAGATTTATCAAAACCTGTGCAAAGGAAAAGTTGCTGAGTTGCCCATAGCAACCAATCAGATCGCTTCTTTCATTTTGCAGAGGCCTTATTAAAAATGAAAGAAGCAAGCTGATTGGTTGCTATGGGCAACTCAACAACTTTTCCTTTGCACAGGTTTTGATAAATGTCCCCCAATGCCCATATTTGGACACAGTTTAAAAGTATGTAGAACTCATAATAAAGTAAATGTTTTCCCCTTTTTTGCAAAAAAAAAAAAATAATTTAATTCTATACTAAATACAGGGGACCTCACAATTTTTATGTATTTATCTTTTCTGCCAGTTGTTTAAAGCCCAGTAATATAGGTTTAAGCACCATTTAGAATAAATTTTCACTTACAATAGTCCTCTTAAGCCGGCCCCTGGAGCTTGTGACGTCACGGCCCCGCCCCTCCAAGATGTTACGCCCCACCCCCTCTATCCAAGGCTATGGGAGGAGGCATGACATCACGAGCTCCCGGCATCGGCTCCAGCGTTCGGAACAGTTTGTTTGAGCTGGTCCACACATCTAAAGGATTTACCGAAAACCCCAGTTCCAGCTACTGTGAAATTCGAAATCTTATGTGATTTTTATTTGTTAGTTTCAAGAGTATTGGCAGAAGGTGATATTGATCTTGCAAATCTCTAATGCAAAAATACAAATATTATACTTTTTGAATTAAACATTTAGCAAAAATTTACAATATGCCATTTATGAAAATGCTTGCCCTTTTTTTTTTTTTTTAACTATCCCAAATCGGCCTTCCCTACATTGCTCCCCAATCTGCCTTCCATGCCTTCAGTGTCATTTCTCTCAGGAATACATTTTTTTGTTAATGTCCCCAAATGCTGACAATCAATAGGTGACAATGCTGTGATCCTCCTCCCAGGGTTGCAGGCTAGATACTTGGTTAAGCGAGTTTACTTAGATTTTCTGTCTCCGTCCTTTTGTAATATGGTACACCCTTATTTAAAGTGCCTGATAATGCCGTCCTTGTTACCATTGAAGTTTATTTCCCTAACAGCTGAGGGATAATAGTCTGTTTTTATTTTAAGTTTAGCAGCAACACATGGTTAGGCGTACTTGACATCAGTCTTGGAAGAGAGAGATTAAGTTGGTGAAAGAGACGCTTGGTGTAGACAGAAAGCAGGGGAGCTCAGGTGCTCACTTATTTGTGATTGACATGCAGCGAAATTTCTTCTAGGCTTACTTTTAAAGATTCCACTTATGGCAGTCACTTCTTGTGCTTTATTGCTTTTACAAGTGGTCTCAAAAACCCTGTACTTGAAAATAAACATAACAGTGTTGTTATTGCTGTGGTACTTTTTTTTTCTTAAAAAAAAAAAGTCTTCTTTGCTGTGTTTTGTGAGTGACATCAAAGCGGACCCCGCTGGACCTAAATTTAAAAAAAAATGGCTTCCTGTGATGTCCTACAGACAATAATTATGATGTGCCAGTTAAGTCCAAACTACAGCTGAGGGATTTTACTTTAAAGCAGGGGATTGGGCGCAAAAAAATGCATTTATAGCTCTTTGTCTGCCACCTCATTATGTGTGGGTCTGATTCATTAAGTAATTGGTTTGCAGTTGTTTACATGAGTATTAAGGCCTTCTATTCATAAGCCTTTGAGAGATACATTGTGCAAATGTTGCATGTTATGAATGCCGAATGAGGGGCAGGGGGCCAGTCCTATTGGCTAAACACTGTACTCTGTTGAAAAGCAAGAGAAAGGGATTGGGTGCTGCTTTGCATAGCAATGACTCTGCTTTAATAAGCTTTACAGATTAATACACACAAGCTATAAAAGATGCAAACAGATACTCTTAGCACATTTAAACATGCTCATTTCACTATTGTGGTACTGGAGACTGAAAGAATCGAGTTCTTTCATATTCATTTTTTTTTTTCACCCCCCCTATGTCCTATGTCTTTTTAGAGGAAGAAACTTAATAGAATCCGATGTTTATTGTATTATAAATCAAGGGACAGAGCAAGATCTGCAACAGTTTATTATTAAAGATTCATTCAATGTAAATCTTTTTCTACCATTGTATTTCCTATAGAAAAATCATTTTGTGGTTGAATGGGGATAAAAGACGTAATGTGCAAAGAAGTGAGTGTTAATAGGACGCTGCTCTCTGAGTAAAGACCACTTGTTCGCCTTTGTGCGGGAGAACATGCCAGCTTCCTCCTCTTCAGTACGCGCTGTTCGGCCTTCCACCATTAAAATGCATTCTGTTTCTTTCCCATAAAACATTTGGAAGAAACAACCTAAATCCAACAGGGAAACACTTGCCCTTTGGTTATCAGAAAGAACAAAAGTAAAATGATCAGCGCACGCAGCTAAAACAAGAAAAACAGAAACGTGTTAGTTAGATGCTTTGGGAAGCGAGAAATTCTTTCCTGTCTTGGAGTGAGGCTGATTTTCTATGAGCGTTTGCTTGGAGACAGTATACTAGTGTGGGATTTGGTCTGTGTTATAATAAACAAGCCAGAGGAGGTCGCTAGATACAGAGGCACGCTGAGCTATGAGATCCAAGCCTTGGGTAAGGGTAGATAATATATCTGCAGTAAATGCAAAACTATTCACTTTATACAAGATTGGACGCTCTGCTAAAGTCTATTTAACATTATATTTTACATTTATTATCCTGAAAAAAACTCAACAGTCTTAGGCTGGGTTCCCATTACGTTTTCCCCCATACGGGAGCGCATACGGCAGGGGAGAGCTATAAACTTGCGCTCCGTATGCCTTTCTATGCGCTCCCGTATGTAAATCGTTTAAATAAGCCGACCGCAGTGAAACGTTCTGTCCGGTCAGCTCATTTTTAGCCCATATGCGCTTTTACAACCGGACATAAAACCCATGGTCGACCACGGTTTTAGGTGCAGGGAAAAAGCGCATACAGGGCAAAAATGAGCCGGCCGAACGTTTCACTGCGGTCGGCTCATTGAAATGAATTACATACAGGAGCGCATAGAAAGGCATACGGAGCGCAAGTTTATAGCTCTCCCCTGCCGTATGCGCTCCCGTATGGGGGACAACGTAATGGGAACCCAGCCTTAGAAATACATTAGAGCCTTCCTCTAAATGAATGGAGGAACACAAGCACCATTACACTGATACTTTATTACCATTCTAATTTTCTTGTTTTTTCTGGGGAAAAATTTACACTTTGAACAGTAAATAGTTTATCTTTTTATATATCAACATTAAAACTTTGGTTAAAGGGGTACTCCCGTGGAAAACTTTTTTTTTTTTTTTTTTTTTAAATCAACTGGTGCCAGAAAGTTAAACAGATTTGTAAATCACTTCTATTAAAAAAATCTTAATCCTTCCAGTACATTTTATGAGCTGTATACTAGAGCTGCTGAATACTACAGAGAAAATTATTTTCTTTTTGGAACACAGAGCTCTCTGCTGACATCATGACCACAGTGCTCTCTGCTGACATCTCTGTCCATTTTAAGAACTGTCCAGAGTAGGAGAAAATCCCCATAGCAAACATATGCTGCTCTGGACAGTTCCTAAAAGACAGAGATGTCTGCAGAGAGCATTGTGGTCATGATGTCAGCAGAGAGCTCTGTGGTCATGATGTCAGCAGAGAGCTCTGTGGTCATGATGTCAGCAGAGAGCTCTGTGATCCAAAAAGAAAACCATTTCCTCTGTAGTATACAGACCCTAAAAAGTACTGGAAGGATTCAGATTTTTTAATAGAAGTAATTTACAAATCTGTTTAACTTTCTGGCACCAGTTGATTAAAAAAATAAAATAAAGTTTTCCATGTTAGTACCCCTTTAACTATATTCTAGTGTAGTGAACTATAAAGTGATAGTTTATGCTTAAAGGGGTACTCTGCCCCTAGACATCTTATCCCCAAGATGTCTGATCGCGGGGGTCCCGCCGCTGGGGACCCTCGCAATCTCCCTGCTGCACCCAGCATTTGTTTAGAACAGTGTTTCCCAACCAGGGTGCCTCCAGCTGTTCCAAAACTACAACTCCCAGCATGCCCGAACAGTCTTTGGCTGTAGTTTTGCAACAGCTGGAGGCACCCTGGTTGGAAAGCACTGGTTTAGAGTGTTGAGTGCAGCGCCGGAGGCTTGTGACGTCGCGGCCACGGTCACTCGTGATGTCACGGCCACGCCCCCTCAATGCAAGTCTCCCATAGACTTGCATTGAGGGGGCGTGGCCGTGACATCATGAGCCTCCGCACCGCGTCGCCAGTCATCCAGCATGAAGTGAAATTTGCTCCGTGCATCATCTGGGGTGCCGCAGCCGAAATCGCGGGGTTCACCAGCGGCGGGACCCCCGCGATCAAACATCTTATCCCCTATCCTTTGAATAGGGGATAAGAGGTCTAGGGGCGGAGTACCCCTTTAAGTTCATTTGCATCAGAATTTCCAGTATTTTTACAGCATAATAGTTCAGTATGTAGAGCTATTTGTGCATTATCAATTATTGGGATCTGTCATATTTTATGACTGTTATAAATAGAAGCCATCATGCTAATGTAGACCGGTCTTACTGTAGATACTCCTCTTACAGGGATTTATGTGATCTTCAGTACACAGGTTTGAATGGGATCATTCCTACTCCTATTATTTATGGGGTATTTTAAAACTGTAAAATGTGAAACCTTGATCCACAACTGTAGATGTTTTCATTTTAAATACATCTTTTATAGTATGTAGAGGGCAGAGCATTGTGACAGTGTTATATGTTTTATTAATTGGACATATATGTGTTTGTCATTCACCTTTTGAGGGGGGGGGGGGGGGAGAAGGCTTATAGTAGCGACATAGTGTAAAAATTGCAGTGTTCTGTTATCATTACTAACAGACCAGGCCTTTTCTGTGCCCATTTAATCCTTGTCCTGTTTGCAATTCCTAAAAATGACCATTAGATGGCAGTAATATACATATTTTTCTTCAGCTGGGATTGCTCATCGTTTGATAGATATGCTCCATTAGTCCTAATATGTGTCCAAACTCCAACGTTTACACAACTATATACCATAAGCAGCTTATTCTCTCACAATGTCTTTTAACCATTGCCTTGTAAACTCTAAGGCAGTGTTTCCCAACCAGGGTGCCTCCAGCTGTTGCAAAACTACAACTCCCAGCAGGCCCAGACAGCCTTCGGCTGTCTGGGCCTGCTGGGAGTTGTAGTTTTGCAACAGCTGGAGGTACCCTGGTTGGGAAACACTGTTCTAAGGCCTCACAGGCAGGGCCCTCTCTGCTTCTGTACTAGTCTGTGCACTCATGTTCATTGTATATGTTCTTTTTATTGTTATTCATGTTGTGTATTTAAACCCTTCCGTATTTCATATTTACTCCACCTTGGAAGGTAATGGCCCTACTCAATAAATAATAAACTTTGTTAAGAGTAGTATTTCTCTTCTTGGTAAACCTTGCATCTATGACATTATGCAAATTACAAACTTTAAAGGGGTATTCCAGTGAAAAAAATTTTTTTTTTCAATCAACTGGTGCCAGAACGTTTAACAGATTTATAAATTACTTCTATTTAAAAATCTTAATCCTTCCAGTACTTATCAGCTGCTGTATGCCCTACAGCCTTTTCTATGTGACCACAGTGCTCTCTGCTGACACCTCTGTCTGTCTCAGGAACTGTCAAGAGCAGGATAGGTTTGCTATGGGGATTTGCTCCTGCTCTTGACAGTTCCTGAGACAGACAGACAGGTGTCAGCAAAGAGCACTGTGGTCAGACAGAAAAGAAATTTAAAAAGAAAATAACTTCCTGTGATGCATACAGCAGCTGATAAGTACTGGAAGGATTAATAGTTTTGAATAGAAGTCATTTAAAAATCTTTTTAAAGTTCTGGCACCAGTTGATTTAAAAAAAAAAAAAATCATTTCTTACCGGAGTACCCCATTGATACAGGCTGAAAGTTAACAGTAATCATTTTAGGTTGCGTTTTTTTCCAGTGTTGGCTCAGGGGGTGTGAATGCATGACCTGAGGGGTGGGGGGGGGGGGGGGGCTAGGCTCAGGAGCAGGAGGGTGTAAATGCATGACCTGAGGGGTGGGGGGGGGGATAGGCTCAGGAGCAGGAGGGTGTGAATGCATGACCTGAGGGGTGGGGGGGGGGCTAGGCTCAGGAGGGTGTGAATGCTAGGTCTTATAGGGGGTGAATGCTAGACTAAGGGGGGGGGGGTGAATGCTAGGTCTTATAGGGGTGAATGCTAGACTAAGGCGGGGGGTGAATGCTAGGTCTTATAGGGGGTGAATGCTAGACTAAGGGGGGGGGTGAATGCTAGACTGAGCTAGACTAAGGGGGGGTGAATGCTAGACTGAGCTAGACTAAGGGGGGAATGCTAGGTCTTATAGGGGGTGAATGCTAGACTAAGGGGGGGGGTGAATGCTAGACTAATGGGGGGGTGAATGCTAGACTAAGCTAGACTAAGGGGGGGAATGCTAGGTCTTATAGGGGGTGAATGCTAGACTAAGGGGGGGTGAATGCTAGACTAAGCTAGACTAAGGGGGGGGGGGTGAATGCTAGACCAAGGGGGTGGGGTGAATGCTAGGTCTCATAGGGGGTGAATGCTAGACTAAGGGGGGGTGAATGTTAGACTAAGCTAGACTAAGGGGGGGGGGGGAGAATGCTAGACCAAGGGGGTGGGGTGAATGCTAGGTCTCATAGGGGGTGAATGCTAGACTAAGGGGGGGTGTGAATGCTAGGTCTTATAGGGGGTGAATGCTAGGGTCTGGGGGTTGTAAATTCTAAGCCCAGGGCATTGTGTCTCAGGGAGGGGGTATAAATATTAGGCTCAGGGGGGAATGCTAGGCTCATGTGCTTGCATCATTCCATTATGTGTAAGGCGCTTTGCAATAGGGCGCAGGCCACTATACGGTTCATGTACGTCGTGTGTTATCTAGGGATTAACAAAACATATATATATTTTTTTTTATCACTTTGTGGCCATGCTGTTCCAGAGATAATGGCCCATATTAATCAATCAGCTTTAAACACTATGACCGGCATTTATTATTGTAGGTGTCAGTGAAGTATTTTTCTACACCTTTTTTTTGTGTGTGCTGATAATGTGTAGGAGCAACAAATTTATTGCAGGTAAACATTTTCCGAAATTTCACTCTTCACATACACCATAAAGCTAAGCTAAGTCTGGGCTGGTGTAGTTTGAGACTTTTCAGTGGCTTTGCGCCTTTTTTGCACCTTTTCACAAAAAGTCGCAGTTCATAAATCCCGTCCATATCATGTGTATTGCCAAAATCAGTGGATTGCAACTCAGAATCAGCAGAAATGTGTAAACCAAAAGGCGCAAATAAACCCTGCTTGCGCCTTTTTTGCACCGTCTCTAAGACAATGATAAATGTCGGCCTATTTGTCTGGTTTTTCCCATAGTAACCAATCACAGCTCAATTTTCACTTTACAAGAGCTCCTTGAAATATGAAAGCTGAGTTGTGATTGGTTGCTGTGGGAAAAACCAGATAATTAGGGTTTTAGGCTGATTGCCCCCCTCCCCAATATGGGGTTTCACTATTTGGCTGTACTTTTCACTTAAAGGGGTACACCGGTGAAAAACTTTTACTCTGGACAGTTCCTAAAAATGGACAGAGATGTCAGCAGAGAGCACTGTGCTCATGATGTCAGCAGAGAGCTCTGTGTTTCAAATGGAAAATAATTTCCTCTGTAGTATTCAGCAGCTAATAAGTACAGGAATGATTAAGATTTTTTAATAGAAGTAATTTACAAATCTGTTTAACTTTCTGGCACCAGTTGATTAAAAAAAAAAGTTTTCACCGGAATACCCCTTTAATAATCAGATGGGTTGGAAATTGATGGCAAAATAGTGTGTAAATGCTAGAGGGGAGGGTTTTCAACTTTAGCTTGCAACATATTCCTTTATTTTCTGTCACCCTTCTTGTCCACTGTTGAAACCACCTAAAGTAGAATATATTTACTTTGCATCATTGACTTGCATGATTTGTTGATTTGTATTATTTTTATTATTATTTATTTATTTTGTTTAAAAAAAGTTTTACTTAAAAAGTGCAACTTCATAGCCCGTTCCCCAGCTCCAGAATCCAGGTCTCTGTCCCCTTAGACGGGGCTCTGTGTTCTCTAGCTACTAGGCCAGAGCATTGACTGTGGCTACCATATACTGCAGATAAAATTCATTCCTAGATCCACAGCATAGATCTGTTAAAGTATGCTATTGGAAATGTGATACCAACACACATACTGGATACAAAAGATCAAAATGATTTCAATGTAATCTTAAAAAAAAAGTCTTTATGTGTACATGAAGCAATTTACGTAGAAGACCACTATAATCCAGGCGCTGCTTTATCCAAAGATGCAAGGATGCAGGGAGGTATTGTAAAACCAGATACTTTTATTTGTATTACAGCATACAAGTTAGCAGAATCATGACGCGTTTCGGGGTCTATTGCCCCTTCCTCAGATGATCTGAAGGAAGGGGCAATAGACCCCGAAACGCGTCATGATTCTGCTAACTTGTATGCTGTAATACAAATAAAAGTATCTGGTTTTACAATACCTCCCTGCATCCTTGCATCTTTGGATAAAGCAGCGCCTGGATTATAGTGGTCTTCTTCTACGTAAATTGCTTCAGTTTCTACAGGAAGATACCTGTCTTCCTGTGACCATCAGGCTTGGCAGCTGATCCTAACCTCTTGATACCCCGGATGAGGGGAGATATGCACGATTTCTTCATGAGCGGCCATCTTCACTAAAATCCTGGGTTTATTCACCCAGTAAGTGTAGTGGATTCCTCACCAGCCAAGGGTAATACACGAGGCGCTGCCTCCCGGTTGTCTTTTTTTTGTCTCTACTTATTTATGTGTACATGGCAGCAGACAAGTTTTGTTCCCACTTCATATGGATGGAGATAAATCGAAGGCTCTAGACAGCCTGGAACCTTCTGCATGAGCTCACAATGCAAAGAAACTCTTAGGGGTACATATATGCATAAAAGCGTCTATAGAATATGTATATTCATGTGATCCAGAATGCTAGAATAAGCATATTGTTATGCAAGCTAGAAAATTAAATACAAACAACCAGCTGCATTTTGGTAATAGTATAGATGCTATATACAGTACTGATACACACTGGCCCTGATTTACTAAGAGTGGAGTGTAGTTTTCTTTGTGGGTTTTAATTCCCTACAGGTTTTTCCATGGTATTTACTAAGGTTTCCCTACGTTTTGCACTTTTCCCTACATCTTGCTTTTTTCCTCTGAGCTGTTGGGTTTTCCCCTCAATGCAAGAGGGGTCACTCACTATAATCGGTGCTGTGGTTCCCCAGATATTGACTGGTGAAGTTCCCCTTCTGAATTCAGGGAATTACGCGCAGGAGGCGGGCCCCCGCCAGCTGGCTGACCCTGCTTCTTTCCATCTTCTTAATGAGCTGTCTCCTTAATTAGCATATTCATATTGTGCAACTCCACATTCCAGTGACGTGAGTCGCATGTCACGTGAGCGCTGCGCTCTGTCGGTAGAGCACATGCGCCAGCAGTTTACATACAGCTCTCGCGTTACTGCTTTCAGCAGTCAGAGCTCAGGACATGAGAGCTGTATGTAAACTGTTGGCGCATCCGCTCTACCGACAGAGCGCAGCGCTCACGTGACATGCGACTCGCGTCACTAGGACGTGGAGTCGCAGAATGAATATGCTAATTAAGGGGACGGCTGATTAAGAAGATGGAAAGAAGCAGGGGTGGCCAGCCGGCAAAGCCCCACCTCCTGCGCTCAATTCTCTGAACTCAGAAGGGGAATTTCGCCAGCCAAAATCTCGGGAACCGTGGCACCAATTAAAGTAAGTGACCCCTTTTTGGATTCCTGGTCACCCACAATATAACACAGTGTGTTGAGTTTAGTGTGGGTGATCAGGGTGACCGTTTTCCTTTAAATCAGGAGTAAATATTTCTTTGTTACTAAGACTGTTATTACCGTCAAGTTCTAATAGGGTTTTGTTGCTTTATGATGGCAAGAAGAGCAGAGTTTGCCACGTTATTACTGCAAAATAAAAATAATACAGATCACCATTCCTTGCAGCGTATTAAGCTGGCTATACACATGGTATAATATAGTTGTTATAACACACGCTTGGCCCCCCGCTCTCTCTCCCAACTACTCTATTAACTTCCACACATGGATCAATGGCACCTACATGTTTATTTAGCTATTGAGAGGAAGATAAGTCGTCTCTGGTACAAACTTATATCTCAGGGTAGCAAAGGATTACCGTATGTATGTTGAAATACAAATGTCCAAGCCATGTTTCCAACATCTATATACGTTAATAGACTATCAAGCTGTGTTAACCAGGTTAAGAAAAAAAGATGCTTAAAAAAGCCTGGCAATAAAGCCAGTAAGAAAAATAGACATAAGCATTATATCAGCAAAATTATACTCCATTTCAAAATTATTAAAATATTTTTGTTTAAAATAAATAAATAACAAACAATAATGATAATATATATTTATATAAAAAAATTTCATTGTGCCGAGTATTTTCAGAATATAATATTAATTGATTTGTATAGTTGTTTTAGATGTTTTTTTCAGATACAGAAGTCTTATCTTCAATTAAGTCAGCTTAATGATAGATTTAAAACATTCTTTTCAACCACATAAGAGATATCTGATGTTCAATAGAGCCTGTATAAGTGTCTTTATTAAGCTCCCCCTAGCGGTGACTGCACGTTGCTTGCAATTTTTACTTTCCATATACAGATGTGGGAAGTGAAGCTGCTGTATGCAGTCAAATTAAAGAACTCTGATACACTAATTAAGCTATAGTAAGGCATTAGTCGGTATTGAATTTATCAATATATTAATCTGAAACAATATACTTTAGCTAGTGTGATTATGTGGTTTTAAAGGGGTACTCCGACCCTAGACATCTTATCCTCTATCCAAAGGATAAGGGATAAGATGTCTAATCGCGGGGGTCCCAATGCCTCAATGCAAGTCTTTGGGAGGGGGCATAGGCTTGCATTGAGGAGGCGGGGCGGAGCCGTGATGTCACAATACTACAGCCCCTGTATCGTGAGTCATCAGACACAGCGATCTTTGCTCCATGAGGCTGCAGTGGGTGCAGTGGGTGAAGCAGGAAGATCGTCAGGGGTCCCCAGCGGCGGGACCCCCGTAATCAGACATCTTATTCCCTATCCTTTGGATAGGGCATAAGAGGTCTAGGGCCAGAGTACCCCTTTGACTAAATGTCAAGTGAATGAAGTATTGTATTAATAATGTACACCCTGTTATTTTCTATAATCTTTCTTTACAGAAAAGAAAATGCAAGCACAGTGGCAACAAAACGGATGTTTAACAAAGGGCCAAACAAAGTGAAGTCTAAAGGTGAGTGTTTTACCAGTGTATACAACAGCACTGTGCAGACAATGTATTTAATTACGTTGCTTTGATTGCAAATAAAACTGAGCAAAATGTAGCCAAGCCCCATCCCCTCCGACACACAGCTCGAAATGTGGAGAGAAAAATAGTCTTATCACCGTTGCAGACTAAAGCAGGGTTCAAGCCACAATTGGGTTATATGCCAGAAGTATACATCAGGATACCAGCTCAAAGGATTGCTGACTTACTTATTGCAAGCCTATTCAGTTTAATGATTTGACTGGCTGTAGTCACAAGTAGATCTTTTTTTTTTCTTGTCCATTAAAGTGAATTTGCCCGATGCAAGTGTGCCGCAATATAAACCAACATACCTTTTTGTTGGGACTCCAGTATATGCCATTGAAGTACAGATGTACTGTGAACCTAGTCTAATGAATAAGCATCTCGAGTTGCCAGTTCTTCACCCAACTCTTTAAAGGGGTACTCCACTGGCCAGTGTTCTCTGTGTGCACGCTGCGGGGTTCGGCCACGCCCCCTCGTGCCGTCAGGCCATGTCCCCTCAATGCAAGTCTATGGGAGGGGGTGTAACGGCCAGAACGCCCCCTCCCATTGACTTGCATTGAGGGGGCATGACCTGACGGCACGTGGGGGCATGGCCGACCCCCGCAGCGCGCGCACAGCGTTCGGAACTAAATGTTCTGAACGCTGGCCAGTGGAGTACTCCTTTAACTTTTCAAAATCCTTTAGTAAGATTACTGTATGTTCACATGTAGCATATACACAAGGAAATCTGGTAAAATCTGCATTGTGTACTCACTTTATTATTCTGTCAATTATTGGATACAGTTGGTTGCAGCATGTTCCCTTAGTGGATGTTTGCATTGTTTTAATCAACAAGAAATAAAGTGGGGGTTTTACCAGTAAGTTGTTGTGCTGGATAACCCCTTTTTTATATAAACGTAAGATTACTGTACTGTAGTCTTTGTTTAGCGCTGCCATATATAGTGCTCAAATAATGGCACCATAGGCTACCTAAATAATACTGCTGTATATTGACCTCATACTGTTCAGTTTCAGAGCTCAATTCATAGCACATGCAAATAGTGCCACTAAACATGTAGAACTCCTTTTCTTTCCACCAGACATATAGAAGCAATAACATGGAGTTGTGTCTATTTCAGTTGGACATGTGTAACAGCTGTGGTGAAGTAGATGCGCTGAGCCTGTGTGGATGACGGCGTGGGTCGTACCAGGGAGCGGAGTCCAAGGTGCAGTTGGTTTTTACCAGAGCTCGCTGCAAAGCGGGATGGACTTGCTGCGGCAGGCGGCACCCAGGTCGCTACCCCTGATACGACTCGTTCACACAAGCTGCCGAGGTGAAGCATGGCACAGGAAGGATAAGGCAAACTCGTAGACAGGCAGGAAGGTCAGGACAGGCGGCACTGGAGCGTGGACAGGAAACGTAGCAAGGAGGTCTGGTACACAGTACGGCAGAGCACTGGTATGGTACGCTTTCTCTAAGGCTGACACTTATAGTGTCAGCGAGCAGCAGTAACCAATTAAGGACGTACTGGCCCTTTAAATCGCAGAGCCGGCGCGCACACCCTAGAGGGCGGGTACAGGCATGCCGGCGACCTGGGACAGCGGAGGAAGCAGGAGGTGAGTAACGGCCCGGCATTCGCATGTGGGTTCCTCCCACGATGCAAACCGCGGCACCGCCGGCAGAGAAGGAGGAGGCAGGAGAGCGCTCGCGGCTAGCGTGTCTGGTCGGGGCGCCAGTTGTAACAACATGTATTGACATTTGTTGTAGAAAAAACGTTTTCCTTTTTTTGTACTGAACACGTAATGCAAGAATGCTGCTGTATGGGGGGGTTGGTGTAAAAAAAAAAAAAAATGGACCATGGTAGCTCTTCTGAGGGATTGGACCAGATGAGCTAGTTTTTACTTCTCACATTCCTTGTCGGTCTGTGATCCTATCGGGGGTCCACTGTTTATCCTTTTGTGAACCACTTATATATTGTAGTGCAGCTCACTGTAATATATTAGGTAGTGCTGAGGTTAAAGGGGTACTCCGATGAAAAACACTTTATTTAAATCAACTGGTGCCAGAAAGTTAAACGGATGTGTAAATTACTTCTATTTCAAAATCTTAATCCTTCCAGTACTTATCAGCTGCTGTATGCTCCAGAGGAAGTTCTTTTCTTTTTAAATTTATTTTCTGTCTCACCACAGTGCTCTCTGCTGACACCTCTGTCCATATCAGGAACTGTCCAGTGCAGGAGAGGTTTGCTGTGGTGATTTGCTTCTGCTCTGGACAGTCCCTGACACGGACAGAGGTGTCATCAGAGAGCACTGTGGCGAGACAGAAATTTTTTTTTTAAAGAAAAGAACTATACAACTTCATTTGGAGCATACAGCAGCTGATAAGTACTAGAAGGATTAAGATTTTTAAATAGAAGTAATTTACAAATCTGTTTAACGTTCTGTCACCAGTTGATTTAAAAAAAAAAATCTACAGAGTACCCCTTTAACTGTAGACGTGTACCTAAAGCACAGAGATTGTCTGGAAAGAAAGCGTTAACAATTATAGTCCTGAAGGCAAACCTAGGGGGTTGGTATTTTTCGGTAGGGGTAAAATAGTGAATAGACAGGAGGTAAGATAGGATTTATTAAGATTGGATGAAATAAAATATATTAGTCTGATTAGTGATTAGTCTGATAATTATATAATTAATGATAGAAATGTATTATAGTGTACAATAATATACAATACTACAATACACCACATGGCATTTGTATGCATAGGATGAGTATAAGCTAGAAAACTGTATTAGTACTGCCCACCTAAAATGCTAATTCAGAAAGTATTTTATTTATAGGAATTGCAAATACAGACTATATAGACTATTATTTGTTTTATTATACATTTCTCATTTTATGTGGTTAGTACCAATATAGTTTACTAACATTTACTTATGAGTACTATTTCATATATAAGTACCATGTCATGTATTAAAATTATTAATAATTATAATTATCAAACTGAATACACTTTCTTGCACATATACAGTGGTCCCTCAAGTTACAATATTAATTGGTTCCAGGACGACCATTGTATGTTGAAACCATTGTATGTTGAGACCAGAACTCTATGGAAACCTGGTAATTGGTTCTGAAGCCACCAAAATGTCATCCAAAAATAGGAAAAGGTGAGGATTAAAGAAAAATAATTAATATAGATAAAACAAGTCCTTACATATAAAAGTAAGAAAGATCTGCTGGGAGCTGTAAATCACTGTCTATGTCAGTGTTTCCCAACCAGGGTGCCTCCAGCTGTTGCAAAACCACAACTCTCAGCATGCCCGGACAGCCGTTGGCTGTCCGGGCATGCTGAGAGTTGTAGTTTTGCAACAGCTGGAGGCACTCTGGTTGGGAAACAATGGTTTATGTAGAGGACAGGAGCTTCTTCAGGGTCCTATACAGTACACACAGTGTCCCAAATGGAGCCGCCCTTACTTGGTGTCCAAAGGAGCAGCTAACCCTGGCACAGGTAAGGAGTAGTACAGAACTTGTAGTTCCTCCCTGTACTGTAGGGGGCACTACCAGACAGTCAGTCAATGCTTGTACATCAGTAATAGAGGTGATTTACCAGTAAAATGCCCATTCTGATTGGTCAGTTCCTCCAGTTGTGAAATGTCTCACAGATCTGGACTGTCTGTACATTGTATGTTGAGTCTGGTTTCAAGTTACAATGGTCCAGAAAAAAACATTGTATGTTGAAACTATTGTATGTTGTGGCCATTGTACGTTGAGGGATCACTGTATTGCACTTATATCCTATTTTTTCCAGTCTTAAAAATCCTATCTGAACTTCCATTTGTTCACTATTTTACCCCTATTGAAACATACCAACTTTTGGACCGTAACTCTTTACACTTTGGTAAGGTATTAACTACTACACACAGGAATCACCCCCACAACACCTGCTATCTTGGAGATGCTATGTCCCAGTTGTCTAGCCAACAGTTCCCATTATTAGTGCTTTAGGTACAATATGTAAAAAGAAAAAAACACAGAGATGGCACCTTGATGGTGCCTTTACCCTTTTAATTCTAGGGGGTAAAGGGGGGGTAGGTCGGGAGAGGAAGGGGGGGGGGGGGGGTTATTCTGCTCACCTTTCAGAGTTGTGCTGCAACCAGGCACAACTTTGTGAAGCGTTTTTGCTGGTGTGCGGCAAGGTTCCGGGGCCGTTAACCGCTGGCCGATGTTCTGGCTGGTCTCCGGTGCTGCGGGGTGCTAGCCGGTGTCAGCGTTCTGGAGCGCTGCTTCTGTGGGGTGGGTACCGTCGGCTGGTGTGTCCCAGATGTCCAAGTGCAGTCCGCTGACAGATGTTGCAGCTGCTGTCAGTGGTGGTGGCCCCCTCGATGTATATTGGTCCCTTGCGGTCAGAGCGCAGTTGGAGTCACGGTGAGCAGAAGGGTGCCGCTGTCCTCGAGACCCTGGTGGGATAAAGTTCTTTTCGGTTGGTGATCGGGAGCAGCTTTCTTGCCAAGACCACTGGCAGGCAGTGGCAATAATGTAGGAGAAAATGGCAGGAGTCCCCACATGGGGGTATCCCCTGGAAAAATTCCTCGGCGTTTGCTGTGAAAGCGCTTCTCCGTTGCGACAATAAATGGCTGAAACTTCTTGATTAGAAGTTTCAGCCATTTATTGTCGCAACGGAGAAGCGCTTTCACAGCAAACGCCGAGGAATTTTTCCAGGGGATACCCCCGCGTGGGGACTCCTGCCATTTTCTCCTACATTATTAGTGCTTGAAACACATCACATTCTAAAAACTGATCCATAAACAGATACCTTTTGTTATAAGATATGTCATGTTCACTTCACCTGTCAGTAGTATTAATTATATGGCTGATCTCTGTACATTTCTGTGCTTTACACCAAGCGTATTCCCCAGTCAAGATACCACCATAATGTATCAAAAAAAAAAAATACAAATATATATACATATATATATATATATAATTTATTTTTATTTTTAAATCAACTGGTGCCAGAAAGTTAAACAGATTTGTTAATCACTTCTATTTAAAAATCTTCATCCTTCCAGCACTTCTCAGCTGCTGTACACTACAGAGAAAGTTATTTTCTTTTCAAATTTCTTTTCTGTCTGAACCCAGTGCTCTCTGCTGACACCTCTGTCCATCTCAGAACTGTCCAGAGCAGGAGCAAATCCCCATAGCAAACCTCTCCTACTCTGGACATGGACAGAGGTGTCAGCAGAGAGCACTTTGGTCAGACAGAAAAGAACTTCCTCTGTAGTGTACAGCAGCTGATAAGTACTGGAAGGATTAAGATTTTTAAATTGAAGTAATTTACAAATCTGTTTAACTTTCTGGCACCAGTTGATTTAGAAAAAAAAAAAAATTCCAACGGAGTACCCCTTGAAAATATGCTGCCAGGTCATACATGTTTAACCCCTTAAGGACCAAGGACGTACCGGTACGTCCTTGGTCCTGCTCTTCTGATATAACGCGGGGTTACACAGTAACCCCGCGTCATATCATGGCGGGCCCAGCGTCATAGTGAAGCCGGGACCCGCCTCTAATAGCGCGCAGCGCCGATCGCGGCGCCGCGCGCTATTAACCCTTTAGCCGCGCGCTCAAAGCTGAGCCGCGCGGCTAAAAGTGAAAGTGAAAGTTCCCGGCTAGCTCAGTCGGGCTGTTCGGGATAGCCGCGGCTAATCGCGGCATCCCGAACAGCTGACAGGACAGCGGGAGGGCCCCTTCCTGCCTCCTCGCTGTCCGATCGCCGAATGACTGCTCAGTGCCTGAGATCCAGGCATGAGCAGTCATCCGGCAGAATCGTTGATCACTGGTTTCTTATGAGAAACCAGTGATCAACATAGAAGATCAGTGTGTGCAGTGTTATAGGTCCCTATGGGATAACAATGATCAGTGTGTGCAGTGTTATAGGTCCCTATGGGACCTATAACACTGCAAAAAAAAAGTGAAAAAAAAAAGTGAATAAAGATCATTTAACTCCTCCCCTATTAAAAGTTTGAATCACCCCCCTTTTCCAATAAAAAAAAAAACACAGTGTAAATAAAAATAAACATATGTGGTATCACCGCGTGCGGAAATGTCCGAATTATAAAAATATATAATTAATTAAATCGCTCGGTGAATGGCGTGCGCGCAAAAAAATTCCAGAGTCCAAAATAGTGCATTTTTGGTCACTTTTTATATCATTTAAAAATGAATAAAAAGTGATCAATAAGTCCTATCAATGCAAAAATGGTACCGTTAAAAACTTCAGATCACGGCGCAAAAAATGAGCCCTCATACCGCCCCATACACGGAAAAATAAAAAAGTTATAGGGGTCAGAAGATGACAATTTTAAACGTATTAATTTTCCTGCATGTAGTTATGATTTTTTCCAGAAGTCCGACAAAATCAAACCTATATAAGTAGGGTATCATTTTAATCGTATGGACCTACAGAATACATATGAGGTGTCATTTTTACCGAAAAATGTACTACGTAGAAACGGAAGCCCCCAAAAGTTACAAAACAGCGTTTTTTTTTTCAATTTTGTCGCACAATGATTTTTTTTCCCGCTTCACCATAGATTTTTGGGCAAAATGACTGACGTCATTACAAAGTAGAATTGGTGGCGCAAAAAATAAGCCATCATATGGATTTTTAGGTGTAAATTTGAAAGAGTTATGATTTTTTAAAGGCAAGGAGCAAAAAACGAAAATGCAAAAACGGAAAAACCTCCGGTCCTTAAGGGGTTAAACTATGGAGATTAAATTCATGCATGATGCATGGGGAACATTCAACTGACCTTTGAACGTGCAGCTTTACAGTCAGGTCCATAAATATTGGGACATCAACACAATTCTAACATTGTTGGCTCTATACACCACCACAATGGATTTGAAATGAAACTAACAAAATGTGCTTTAACTGCAGATTGTCAGCTTTAATTTGAGGCTATTTACATCCAAATCAGGTTAACGGTGTAGGAATTACAACAGTTTGCATATATGCCTCCCACTTGTTAAGGGACCAAAAGTAGTGGGACAGAATAATAATCATAAATCAAACTTCACTTTTTACTACTTGGTTGCAAATCCTTTGCAGTCAAGTACAGTTTGAAGTCTGGAAGGCATAGACATAAGCAGACATTGCTGGGTTTCATACCTGGTGATTCTCTGCCAGGCCTCTACTGCAACTGTCATCAGATCCTGCTTGTTCTTGGGGCATTTCCCTTCAGTTTTGTTTTGCGCCATGATCTGTACTTTTTATTGATATCACATTTCTTTATATAAAACTTTTAATACATTTTTATAAATTTTTTTATAAAATGTGACAAAAAAGCAGCAATTTTGGACTTTTTTTTTTTTTTTTTTAACATTCACGCCGTTCACCATACAGGATCATTAACATTGTATTTTAATAGTTAGGACATTTACACACACGGCGATACCAAATATGTTTACAAATAAATATTATTTTTTACACTTTTTGGGGGTAAAATGGGAAAAAGGGGTGATTTACATTTTTATTAGGGGAGGGGATTTTTCACATTTTTTTAAAACTTTTTTACTTGATCTGCTGGAATGCAGAACAGTGTAGAAGACGCCAGGAAGGTGGCGGAGGCAGGTGGGGGGGACCACCGTCTGCCATGTTAGCTGGTCTGATCCCCACGGCCGTGCTGTGGGTTATCAGATTATCCTCACGGCATCTGAGGGGTTAATGGCAGACATCTGCGCGATCGTGGCCATCAGCAGCCGGTACCTGCCATGCATGACCCGAGCATCGCAGCACCAGGACGTACATTTGCATCCGCCGTCGTTAAGGGATTAAAAAAACTCGTTTTGGTTGTTTTTGCAGTATGCTTTGGGTCATTGTCCATCTTCACTGTGAAGCGCCGTTTAATGAGTTATGAAGCATTTTGCTGAATATGAGCTGATAATATTGTCTGAAACACTTCAGAATTCATCCTGCTGCTTTTGTCAGCAGTCACATCATCAATAAATGCTAGAGAACCAGTTCCATTGGCACCATACATGCCCACTATGCCATGACACTCCCACCACCATGCTTCCCTGATGAGGTGTATGCTTAGGATCATGAGCAGTTCCTTTCCTTCTCCATACTCTTCTCTTCCCATCACTCTGGTACAAGTTGATCTTGGTCTCATCTGTCCATAGGATGTTGTTCCAGAGCTGTGAAGGCTTTTTTAGATGTCGTTTGGCAAACTCTAATCTGGCCTTCCTGTTTTTGAGGCTCGCCAATGGTTTCCATCTTGTGATGAACCCTCTGTATTCACTCTGGTAAAGTCTTCTCTTCATTGTTGACTTTGACACACATACACCTACCTCCTGGAGAATGTTCTTGATTTGGCCAAATTTTGTGAAGGGGGTTTTCTTCACCAGGGAAAGAATCCTTCTGTCATCCACCACAGTTGTTTCCCTTGGTCTTCCGGGTCCGTAGTATTTGAACTAACCTTAAATGTTATGTCTGCTTTTGCATCTGTTTTAATATCTTAAAAATATATCCTACAGTTTTATGTATATTGCTTCTATGAAGTCCTATTTGTCTTTAGAATTATGAGCCGCAAGCAAACCTTGTTTGTAGGTAGATCCTGCAGTCATGTGTTGTCTGTTTTCAATAGAACTCATACAACACATTTTAGAATTTGTAAATGCAAAAGTAAGCAATCTTTTCAACAAATAACATGCAAAAAATATTTTTTGCATGTGAAGTACAAAGCAAGAATAAAACAGATGCTTTTCAGAGGGCTCCATAGCCTTTAAGACTGCATTCACACCATTATTTGGGCCTCAGACACACATATAGATTGGGGGAAACCTCAAAAGTGGGGGGGGGGGGAGCAACGTATCCATGCTCAGATAGGAACAGGCTCCATTCAGTTCAGGCCCAAAAGTAGTCAGCTAGTGACAATATCTGGGTCATTTTCCGAGATTATCTGGCTTCTGGCTTTGACTGAAAAGTGTGCTGTGCTTTTTACAGTCTGAGCCAAAATTAGGATAAACTGAGAAAACTACCCGACTGTAGTCTCTTGTTGACTACGTTCTGGTCATTTTAAGGATTGCCAGATGTATCCATGCTTCGGAGGCACAAATCATTTTGGAAAATGAGCCTATGAGTGATACACACACACACCGACATTACTAATGAATTGTGGTTCAACGGAATCATTTTTAAAAGCAAAATTATGAAACTGTCCTAGACAATAATGACGGTCCCCTGAACTAAACCCTTAAGGACCAAGGACGTACCTTTACGTATTGGGTCCTTTCCCTTGGGTCGGGCCTGGCCTCTAAAAACGACTGGGACCCATGGCTAATAGCGCGAGGCACTGCTCGCTGTGCCGCGCGCAATTAACCCTTTATGCGGCGTTCAAAGTTGAACACCGCGTCTAAAGTGAAAGTAAACCAATGCCGGTTAGCTCAGGGAGCTGTTCGGGATTGCCGTGGTGAAATCGCGGCATCCCGAACAGCTATAGGACAGCAGGAGGGTCCCTTTACCTGCCTCCTGTTGTCCGATCGCCGAATGACTGCTCAGTGCCTGAGATCCAGGCATGAGCAGTCAAGCGGCAGAATCATTGATCAATGGTTTCCTATGAGAAACCATTGATCAATGTAAAAGATCAGTGTGTGCAATGTTATAGCCCCCTATGGGAGCTATAACACTGCAAAATTAAAAGTGGGGGGAAAAAGTGAATAAAGATCATTTAACCCCTTCCCTAATAAAAGTTTAAATCACCCCCCTTTTCCCATTTAAAAAGGAAACCCAGTGTAAATAAAAATATATTGTTATTTAAACCGCACGGTCAATGGCGTACGCACCAAAAAATCCCAAAGTCCAAAATAGTGTAATTTTGGTCACTTTTTATAAAACGAAAAAATGAATAAAAAGCGATAAAAAAGTCTAATCAATACAAAAATGGTACCGCTAAAAACATCAGATCATGGCGCAAAAAATGAACCCTCATACCGTCCCGTACGCAAAAAAATAAAAAAAATTCTAGGGGTCAGAAAATGACAATTTTAAACATATAGATTTTAATGCATGTAGTTATGATTTTTTCCAGAAGTAAGACAAAATCAAACCTATATAAATAGGGAATCATTTTAATCTTATGGACCTATTGAATAAAGATAATAAAGCCCCCAAAAGCTTAAAAATAAGCCCTCATATGGATTTTTAGGTGCAAAATTGATAGTTATGATTTTTTAAAGGTAAGGAGGAAAAAAAATGAAAGTGTAAAAACGGAAAAACCCCTGGTCCTTAAGGGGTTAATAGTTTGTTGCACAACCTTTTAAGGTAGTCACTGCAATAAACTATTTCTGTAACTCTCGGGCTAGGTTTTCACACAATGTGTTTTTCTGGCATTTTTGGGAAAACTGCCACTGAATGCCACTGTGTATTCAAATGGAATGGGAAATATAAGGGAAGGAATTCTACTTCTCCTTACTACTTCATCCACTTCTGGCTTTGGCTCAAAAACTGCAGTGGTAGTTTTACAAACAAACGCCAGAAAATAACTTGTGTGGAAACCTAGCCTCAATGAGACACCTGCACTTGTCTCCAGGTATACTGGCCCACGCCTTATACTGCTTCAGCTGTCTCAGGTGTGAAGGGGGCCTTTTTCAGACTGCATGTTTCAGCTCCTTCCACATATGTTCAATAGGATTCAGATCAGGGCTCATAGAAGGCCACCAAAGAATAGTCCAATGTTTTGCTCTTAGCCATTCTTGGGTGTTTTAGGTAATTATCCTGTTGAACGACCCATCACCTGTGACTGAGACCAAACTTACTGGGAAGCACATTTCTCTCCAGAATGCCTTAAAGGGGTAGTTTACTGCCCCAGCGTCCGGAACATTTAGTTCCGAATGCTGGGTGCGGGCTGCAGGGGTTGTGACGTCATGACCACACCCCTTGTGACATCATGCCACACCCCCTCAATGCAAGTCTTTGGGAGGGAGCGTGATGTCCATAGACTTGCGTGACGTGATGTCATGAGGGGCATGACCATGATGTCAGAACCACCCACACCCAGAGATCGGCCCAACCCCGCAGCCCACACCCAGCGATGGAGCCTCTTCCATGCTTCATAGTAAGTTCAGTGTTCTTTTCTTTTTAAGCTTCATTGTTACATCTGTGAACAAAAAGCAGATGTGTCAGAAAGCTCAAGTTTTGTCTCATGTCCAAAGGACATTGTCCTAGAAGCTTTATGGTTAGTCCTTTAAACAGTCTCGTTGAGAGTTACAGAAATCGCTTCATTGTAGTGATTGCCTCAAAAGGTTGTACAACAAAATATTAAGTTTAGGTACCATCATTTTTTTACCAGGCCAGTTTCATTATTTTGTTGAATCACACTTCAAAAGTAATGTTTGATTTTCATCAGTTAAGTTTCATAAACATTTTTTATCATTGTGTTTGTAAGTTTCAAGTTATTTTGGGGAGCATTGTGACCTACAGTTTTGTCCACGTCTGTTTATAGGGATGGTGGACAGCAGCCACTCTACAGTTAAATCTCACATATCCCTTTTTAAATCTAAAAAATAACATTGTTGCTGACCATTCATGAATGAGACCAACAATCAGGTGAGGAGTAGCTGACCACTCCAAGCATTTCCCTTATAGTATTATTTCAGTCATTAGAAGGCATTGTCCTATTCAGCTCCAAACCGGATTTTAATTAACCTTTTTATGGGTTACAATGTGACACTTACTCTTTGTTATCTGGGTTTTTCTGGTGCAACAATAAATACTACTTGTAAAATGTAGTAATGTAATAGAGGAAACAATGACAAAATACTGACCTGCAACGGGCTGTGTTTTATCTGAGAGCCTTTGTATGTTATGTTCTACACTGCTCAAAAAATAAAGGGAACACTAAGATAACACAGCCTAGATCTGAAAGAATGAACTAATAATATGAAATACTTTCGTCTTTACATAGTTAAATGTGCTGACAACGAAATCACACAAAAATTATCAATGGAAATCAAATTTATCAACCCATGGAGGTCTGGATATGGAGTCACACTCAAAATCAAAGTGGAAAACCACACTACAGGCTGATCCAACTTTGATGTAATGTCCTTAAAACAAGTCAAAATGAGTCTCAGTAGTATGTGTGGCCTCCACGTGCCCATATGACCTCCCTACAACGCCTGGGCAAGCTCCTTATGAGGATGGTCTGAGGGATGTCCTCCCAGACCTAGACTAAAGCATCCGCCAACTCCTTGACAGTCTGTGGTGCAACGTGGCATTAGTGGATGGAGCGAGACATGATGTCCCAGATGTGCTCAATCAGATTCAGGTCTGGGGAACGGGCGGACCAGTCCATAGGATCAATGTCTTCCTCTTGCAGGAACTGCTGACACACTCCAGCCACATGAGGTCTAGCATTGTTTTGCATTAGGAGGGAACCCAGGACCAACCGCACCACCATACATACGGTCTCACAAGGGGTCTGAGGATCTCATCTCGGTACCTAATGGCAGTCAGGCTACCTCTGGCAAGCACATGAAGGGCTGTGCGGCCCCCCCCCCCCCCCAAAGAAATGCCACCCCACACTATTACTGACCCACCGCCAAACCGGTCATGCTGGAGGATGTTGCAGGCAGCAGAACGTTCTCCACGGCGTCTCCAGACTCTATCATGTCTGTCACATGTGCTCAGTATGAACCTGCTTTCATCTGTGAAGAGCACAGGGCGCCAGTGGTGAATTTGCCAATCTTGGTGTTCTCTGGCAAATGCCAAACGTCCTTCATGGTGTTGGGCTGTAAGCACAAGCCCCTTCTGTGGACGTTGGGCCCTCTGTTTCTGACCGTTTGAGTGGATACATGCACATTTGTGGTCTGCCGGAGGTCATTTTGCAGGGCTCTGGCAGTGCTCCTCCTGTTCTTCCTTGCACAAAGGCAGATGTAGCGGTCCTGCTGCTGGGTTGTTGCCCTCCTATGGTCTCCTCACTTCCCCTGATGTACTGGCCTGTCTCCTGGTAGTGCCTCCATACTCTGGACACTACACTGACAGACACAGCAAACCTTCTTGCCACAGCTCGCATTGATGTGCCATCCTGGATGACCTGCACTACCTTAGCCACTTGTGTGGCACCGCTAGTATTCAAAAGTGACCAAAACATCAGCCAAGAATCATAGGAACTGAGAAGAGGTCTGGTGACCACATGCAGAACCACTCCTTTATTGGGGGTGTCTTGCTAATTGCCTATAATGTCCACCTGTTGTCTGTTCCATTTGCACAACGGCATGTGAAATTGATTGTCAATCAGTGTTCTTCCTGAGTGGACAGTGTGATTTCACAGAAGTGTGATTGACTTGGAGTTACATTGTGTTGTTTGTGTTCCCTTTATTTTTTTGAGCAGTGTATTTTATTAGCTATGAATAGTATCTGTCCCTGAATTCCATTCTGCGTGTGATCCTTGCATTTCTGCTCATACCTTCACTTTCTAAGGATTTAAAATAGTTCCTCCAACACAATAAATATCAAATGCCTGTCATCAGTCTCCAAGGGTAGTAATGTTTCATGTTATCCTGCCCTAATTGTAAGGGACACATTTCCTTTGTTACCAACTCAGTCGTATTCTATGTAGTCTCAGTGGGATAATAGTACAGCTATTTGAGTGACACGCTCCCTTGTATTGTGTTCAGCAGTTTCCTGGTTATTTTCCAATTCTTACAAGTGTGACCTTACCACAACACTATCATTTTGCTTTTGGGAAGCAAGGTAATTTATAGCCTGTCTAGGTGATAAGATACTGCAGAGAACCTAGGTATTTGCTGTATTTTCTCAGGTTTTATGGTGCATTATTATACATGACTGCCAGAGAATACTTTCTTTATCTTTATGCATTTATTATACACGTATTGTGCAGTATTGGTTTTGACTGTTTTATGTCTTTTCACAGCTTTTTGGGGAGAATCGGATGACAGCAGCTCAGATATTGAAGCCATTCTTAGACCAAAAACTAATCAGGTTGAAGGTGATGACTTTGATGACTTCTTCGATTAGAGCACAGGAACAAATAAAGATGCCTTACTTGCCTTATATACATTAGACCTGTATAGTGAATGTATTTGTTTTGTTGTACTAAGTGTATGACCTTTTTATGATTTGTTGGATTAATGAACATTTTATGCTTGCTATACATGGTTTTGCTTTTTTGTACATCAGCTAGATTGATTACTTGGTCAGTGTACTGATTGTATTTTTTAGTGTTAAAAGGTGTTACTCTAGTGGCTGGTCCATGTCGTCGTACAATGCCTCCTGGCAGACACCGTTACCGTCTCACCTACAATTATCACCATCTGGCCTGGACCTCCTCCTACCATGCTCTCACTGCTTCCTCCTCCAAAGTTGTTCCTGTTTTGTCCCCTATGGTGCACGCCTTCTCTCTTCCTCTTATAGTGGCTGTCCACACATCCGAAACCTGTCCCCACATGCCCTGGCTTAGAACTCTCTATTTATGGCTGCCCTGCCCGTTCTTTGGTGCCTGAGAAATAGCGTAGTATTTCATAACAAAATTCTATTGTCTCTTTAGTGATTGTGTGCTGTTATTCTGTGTTTTAATCTGTGCATGATCTCCTGATCCTGCCAGACCCCCATACTATTGACCTTCTGCATTGGCCTGGTTCCATGGTGTTTTCTAGTCAGCTGGACCAGTAGCTATACACAGTGGAACAATTTTTGAAAGTGACCTTGTAACCTTTAGCAGCTAAGTCCAGCTTCCATATCCTTGAGTAGAAGTAAGGGTGAAAACTTGGAGAGAACACATAAATAGATTCTGTGACTTATTGTGGCACACAGCCAAACTAGTTTGATACCACAGGTTGACCACACCCGTTGCACCATTAATAATATTTTTTTCCAGAAAAAAGGGTCTGCTTTTTTCCAGAAAAAAATATCAGGCTGAGCATAGTATTGCAGTTCAGCCTTATTTAATTAATGCTGCAATACTAAACCAAACCAATTAACATAAGTAGTGCTTTTTCTGGCAAAACAAATCCTGGACACCCCCTTGAAGTTTAGATATTACATAGCTATGGGTAGATGCTTTGGCATGCTGTAGGGACTGGCTGGCCGTGTATTGATTTTACCCTACATCCGTCCTTAAAGAATAGTGCCCCCTTAATTCTCCTTACACTAATGGTGCACCCACACATACTAAAGGTGTATTCCCATTATTGGTACCAATAAAGTGCCTTGCACCAATAATATTAGCCTCTTAGTGCCCCCACTTAGGAATAACAATCCTCAAATCCTCAGTTGTAATGCTTATTAAAGTTCACACTAAATAATGCCCCTAGTGTCTCACACTCATTCGTGTTTCACTTAGTGCCCCCAGTCAGTAATGTTACCCCCTTTGGGTCCACACTTACTTATAATGTCTACATTTGTGCTCCCATTTAATAATGTACATCCCTTAATGCCCTATTTAGGAATGATGCCTACCTTAGTGCTCCCACTGCCTACTGATACTTTCTCTTTTTTGTGGCTCCTAGATTTAGGGTATGGTTTTATGTACTGCTGCTTATGTGCACCCAGTGTGTTGGATCATCTGAGAATATGCAGCGTATTTCCCACTGCTGCGGACGATTTTTCGCAGTGTGAAATACGCTGCGGAAGCGGTACATGGGACCATACCCTTAAAGCACATTTGTCAAGCCCTGCCTTAGGCTGGGTTCACACTGTGTAATTGCAGGTGTATTTCATTGTAAAAAAAAATAAAATGTGTCCGCAAACTCACGGACATTTTGCATCCATACTTTTAACATAAATGTGCTCTTTGTAAGTCTAAAGGAAAGTGGTTGTCTGTGCACACAATGGGGGGAATTTATCAACGGCTTTAGATGGGGTTTTTCTGCGGTAAAAAGTCTCAAAAAAGTTATATCCACCCTTGTAGACAGTGTGTGAAATTTATCCTTGCGACTTTTTTTTATATCCACCCTTGTAGCAGTGGTGTGAAATTTATCCTTGCGACTTTTTGAGGAAAGTCGCAGAAAAAGTCGCAAACCACCCCAAAAAGTTTCTTACACAAAAGCCTGTGGAGAGTAAAAATTGGGGGTTAGCGCTAGCTGTAATTGGGCTAATGCTAAGCCCCGGCTTAGCAATTGACTCCATCTAAAAGACGGCTTCCACTACTAAGCCCAGTAAAGTAAATTTTAAAAACACAACACGTTTTAAAAACTTTTATCCCAAAAATGCTCCCCCACAAGCCCTCATTAACCATTTTATTAATATTTTACAAAAAAACGCGGGTCAACGATTTAGTCCACCAAATCCGAAGAAGTCCTCTGCATATATGGATCTGTAATGAGAAGAAAAAAACCCCAAGAAAAATAGGTTACTACATTTAGGGGGGAAAAAAGTGGTGAAAAAAAAGAAGTAAAGCATCTTTCACACTGCCGTTGTGATATGGCAGTGTGACATCCGTTGGGGAACCCTGGAAGAATAGCGTTCTCCCATTTTACAAAAAAAAAAAAAAAAAAGGAAAACCATGAAATATATAAACATATTTGGCATCGCCATGGGTGGAAAAATCAGAACTATTCAAATTAAATGTTTATTATCCCGTGTGTTGAATGGAGTAAACGTAAAATATCAGATGCCAGTCACATAAAACTTTGTTGAATAACAGTTTGATCTATATAGGTAGTTTCTATGCAAGATTAAATAATCGCTGGATAACCAGAGATAGCAGAGTAGCAGTATAGTAGCGATATAGTCTGTCCTGCTGGATGAACTATACAGAATGGCACGGGCTGCGCCCGGCCTGCAGATACAAAAATACCTGTATGAAAGATGAAGTTTGCAGCTTTGGTGGTGTGTGATGTCGGAATGTGCTGACTCCTCTATGCAAGGGATTGTCGGCTGTCTCGGCTGCGACCATCAAAGGACACTATGCTAGATAGGCTAGAAACAGACATTATCCAGATAAAATCAAAGAAACTCACCTGGCTCAAAAATTGTGAAACACGACCACAAAAAAAGACAACTCAAAAATACAGACCAACAGTTACCCACTTCCCAAACCACAGCATAGGTACAATACCTCCTCCCAACAAAGTAGGAAAAGCCAACTAAACAACTCTGAGAACATTTTTAATCTCAGTTCCACAACCCTTACTCAACCTCAGATTTCATTATTGGAGAAAGGTCTGAAATTCGCCCCTACCCAACAACTTAGCAAATTTGAAACGTACGTTGGAATTGAAAAATTTGTTAGAAAACTCTGTCTAAAAACATTTCATGAAGCATCCCTTATAGACTCCCACCACCTCAACAGACCCTTAAACTCATTCAAAATGCACCCTTAAATCTAGCTTTTTTTCAGAGACATGAAATGGGACCTTCGATCACTGCATTTCAACAATCAGTCGAATACGGCATCCAAAGAATGAATCCTTCTAAAAATAATAAACCCAATTTAACATTTAAGGAAAGACAAGCTATTCAACAATTACAGAAAGACAGAGACATCACGATACGCCCAGCTGACAAGGGCGGGGGTATGGTGATCCTTGACACTGAGCAATACAACCAAGAATGTCTGTCACAATTGTCAGACACCACAACATATCAACCATTATGCAAGGACCCCACTAAATAATACAGTCTAGAACTGAAACACTTAGCAATGCAGCAACTGAAACCGGCATTCTTACTGATAGGGAGCAACAATTTATAATAGGTACCCAAGAAAGAGTTCCAGTATTTTACACCATCCCAAAGATACACAAAGATCTGTTAAACCTTACCTCAATACATTGATCAATTCCTACAACCCTACATTCTGAACACTCCATACTACTTAAAGGACAGTACACAGATCATAAATATCATTTAAAACCTACCATGGAACTCCAACTATTTACTAGCCATATTAGATATCAGTTCCCTTTACACTGTAATCCCACGCAACGAAGTATAGAAGCAATCAATACACACCTCTCCAAAGGAAATTTACCACCACCACAAATTCAATTTATTTTAGACAGCATTTTATTTATCCTGACCCACAATTATTTAAATTTTAATGGCAATTTTTATTTACAGCAGAAAGGCACCACCATTGGGACAAGATTTGCACCTAGTTATGCCAACCTATTCATGTCGGCTTGGGAGGAGTCGACCATCACTCCCCAATTAGGCACAGGTCTGGTCCTATGGCGACGCTACATTGACAATATCTTATTAGTATGGGACAAATCACCCACACAACTGGCCACTTTTGTACAAAACCTCAACATTAACAATCACAATTTAAAATTTTAGTGCATCTACTGACCTATCTACAATTTAAATTCTGGACCTTATCATTACCAGCACATCAGGCAACCCCGTTTGCAGCACTAACCACAAGCCCACCTCTACCAATAGATTCATCCTCTTTTCAAGTTGCCATCTACCAAGATGGCTCCTGAACATACCAGCAGGACAGTATAGATGGATTAAAAGGAATTGTACAGAACCCACACAATATGAAAAAGAAGCACAGATCCTTACTACCAAATTTCAGGAACGTGGTTATCATAGTAAAATTCTCCAGACCGCTCAATCTGAAATTTCACAGCAAGACAGATCCACTTATTTTGAATCTACTCCAAAAGATAAAGATTACACTGAGAATCCGTCTTATCCTACCCTATAACAATGAACACAAAAAAGTCGAGACAATCATTCGACAAAACTGGCATCTCTTACAGCAAGACCGATCATTACATTATATCATACCACCAGCCCCAAAATTTATATACAGGAAAGCCCTAAACTTAGGCCTTACAATAGCCCCAACCATAAAAATTCACGTACAGAAGCCATCACACATGGTTGGACATTAAAGGGTTCCACCGTTGTGGAACTACTACAGTACACTCTACTACAAACAATTTCAAATGGAACATCAAAGAACCCATAACATGCATCACAAAACAAGTCATCTACATCCTCCAGTACACATGCAATAAACAATACGTTGGAAGAACAAAAAGACCACTTAAAATACGAGTATCCAAGTAAATTTATAATATAAGAAAAGGGAACGAGAAACACCCTCTCTCCGCGCACTTTCTTAGATTCCACAAGCAAGATCCATCACAACTCAAATATGTTGGTATTCAGATCATTAAGAGAGATTGGAGAGGTGGGAATTTTTTGGTGAAGATTTCGAGATCTGAATCAAGGAAGATTTATGAATTTTAAACGATAGAACCCAAGGTCCTTAACTCTGAATTAGAGATTTTTGGATTTTTGTAGGATCCCTGTTGGGCTCTGACCCGTTCCCTGTCCAATGCTGTTTACCCAGCGCTTGGACAGTGTCCGGTTCCTAGCCCATTGGGAATATCTTCCAGCAAACCCACCGCAACACCAAGTCTAACCAATCAGCAAGTTCATTCAGGAAGTTAGTCATAAATTTTCCCTCGCTCAAATATCTACTCACTTCTGCTGGGCATATAGCCTCTGACTGGGTGACAGGCTCAGAATTTGTGCTAGGGTCCCATCCTAAATGAGGCCACATCCCCGTGGTGGATGGAGGACACGTTTTGATCAAAAAGTGCGCTAAGAGCCTCAATTTTTTGACCAATGTGTGCTGCTGCAATCCTCTTTTTTGTATACTCTATATACACACACACACACACTAGCTGAATACCCAGCGTTGCCTGTTTTTTCCTTCCTCATCCTTGTTGGGGAGGAAAATCAACAAAGGAGGAAGCTTTTGACTTCATATCCCGTCCTCATATATTGTTGTCATATCCCAACCCCATATCCCGTCCTCATACCCCAACCTCCTATCTCGACATCCCATCCCGTCCTCATTTCCCAACCTGTAATATGTGTACCAGGTATTGAAATATCTCCAGCCGTACGGAAGTTATGTGGGAACATACATTTCCCATTGATTTGCATGGGACGTTAAACAAAAACCCCGACCCTCACAAATGGGGGTAGTTAAGGGTTAAATTAGCTATCCCATATTTTAAGTGGACATATAAGTAACATGTGACCAAGTATTATCGAAATATCTCCAGCCGTTTGGAAGTTATGCAGTGACATATATTTCCCATAGACTTGTATGGGACTTTAAACATAAACCCTGCCCCTGGCAAATGGGGGTGAGTAAGGGTTAAATCACCTATCCTATGTTTGTTGTTGACATATAAGTAACACGTGTGCCAAGTTTCATGTTAATATCTTTAGCCGTTTGGACGTGATGCTGGAACATACACACATACGCACACACACGTTGAGTTTTATATATATAGATAGATAGATAGATTTATTTTTGTTGTTGTTATTTGTGTTCTGATTCACTCACACTTATTTCACACTTCCATATTAAACCATGCATATTTTGATTTGTTCTCATTTTTTCACTTCATATTTATATCAATGTTCGCTTTATTTCATTCCTACTGTTTCATGTAGTTACATCATTTATTCTCTTTAGCTGAATAATTGACAGAAACGCTGCATCTCTCTCACTGATATTTTAGGGATTTATAGCATTTAGATGGTAACATTAGTTATGCCATATATCATTATTCATTTTACTAATTATCGATAGGATGCCACATTCAGTATAAACCCTGTTTACTATACCAAAAAGTAACTCCCAATCCTAAATAACAGGATCCACACCATGGATTTCAATCATCTGGAAGGGCATGCCAATTAGTAACTCTCAATCCTAATCTAACAGGATCTGCCTATTAGTATGGCACTATAAAAAAGACCATCATGCCATTGAGACCTATACCTATATCTTGCCATTGATAAAGGGGGACTCCCCCGAAACGTGTCTGGCCTTATCAGTACACCATATGGTTTAGTACTGTCACCTTATTGCCAATTGCATATCAACATTCATATTTCCTTGCAAGTGCTGCAGTCCCTTCAATAGGAGAGCACTGCCAAGTATGAAACTTGCTTTACAACCTCTCAACTGCTGCACGAGGACGCCACAGCTGAAGGTTGTACCTGTGACTCATGCTGCCCGGACATCGCAGCAGTGAGCCGGACGCAGATCCGTGCCTTATCACAGTGGAGACAGCCGACAATCCCTCGCATAGCGGAGTCAGCAAATCCCAACGTCACACACCACCAAAGCTGCGTTCTTCTTTTGTATCTGCAGGCCGGGCGCAGCCCGTGCCATTCTGTATAGTTCATCCAGCGGGACAGACTATATCGCTACTATCCAACTAGAAAGAAACACGGGGGCACTCACGTTTAGGTGAACAGATATAAGCTTCTTTATTTCTTTATACAAGGTGCATTTTCAAGCATAGCGCAGCGGGGCGTTCAGGAGACACATCCGTATGCAACGATAGCTATTTCGTGCCGCTCCCGGCACTTCTGAACGCCCCACTGCGCTATGCTTCAAAATGCACCTTGTATAAAGAAATAAAGAAGCTTATATCTGTTCACCTAAACGTGAGTACCCCCGTGTTCCTTTCTAGTTGGATGTATTGTGGACATTGCTGTCGCTCATACGGGTAGAGCACCTAGGTGGAACAGTGCTTAAGATTCGTGCTATACCGTGGCTGCGGCTGCATGTTGTGATCTTCTTAGTCACTTACACAGCACCAGTGCCAGCCAACTTCTGCTTGAATTGTGTATATCGCTACTATACTGCTACTCTGGTTATCCAGCGATTATTTAATCTTGCGTAGAAACTACCTATATAAATCAAACTGTTATTCAACAAAGTTTTATGTGACTGGCATCTGATATAGTAATTCAGTCATCCTGGTTATCGCTGTATATTGGATCCAACATAACCCATGCTAATAATTGACTACCGCATAACATCAGAGACAATCCATTAAGGTGGCATATTCGCATTCCTATGTACTTAATTTGTTTTATTTTATACCTATATTTGTTTTCTTAATCCTATCGTTATTTTTATAAATTTTGTATCAACTATTACTGGATTTGGAGCAAGGGCCCTGCCCAGATACCAGTCTATGTATTTAAATAATATGAAATAAAAAATATGAAACCAGCTACATCGTATTTCTCTAGTTAAATTTTCAATTAATTACACACCATTATATCAGTTCATTCCTTGAGGTCAGATTTCCATTATTATTGCTTTTAATTTCTTTTCGGCACATTGGGTATAGTGCAAGTCAGTACCTCGGTCTGAACTTGGCATAATTTTTTAGTGTGTAGCCACCCATTCTCTGTTTTAAACATAAAAGAATACCAAAGTCCAAAATTGCTGATTTTCGGGTCACATTACAGTGACACAGCAACCAAAATATCACATATACGTAAAAGTGGTACTGCTAAAAATTACAGATTATGGAGCAAAAAATGAGCCCTCATACAGCCCCGTATATGGAAAAATAAGAAAGTTACAGGGGTCAGCAGAGGGTCAAAAATACAATACAGTAACACATAACACTTATCACAGCCACTTCTGAAAGTGACTGTGCTGAGGTAAATTTTTCCTAGCTGTGTATTGCACAGATACATTTATCATATGCTTGACATGTTACTTATTTACACGGCTGGAAAAAATGTCTGTTATTTTACATATTGGCCCATATTTATCAGCCTGAAACCCTAGTTGTCTGTTTTTTCCCATAGCAACCAATCACAGCTCAACATTCACTTACAAGAGCTTGTTTAAGTTATGAAAGTTGAGCTATGATTGGTTGCTGTGGGACAAACCAGACAATTAGGCTATGTTCACATGATGAAATGTCCACACAGAGAATTTCCATGCGGACATTCTACAAACTAGAGGCGTTGGCATTGCCAGTGCTAGGACCGCACGTGAATCCATTGTCTCAGACTACTATACATTCCGTCCGGAGACCACAGAAATAATGAACATGTTCATTCTTTCTGTGGACAAGAAAAACTGAATTTTCATGCTGGAAATATCTGGCACAAAAATTCTGCCATGGAAAAAACATCTGACACAAAAATTCCACAGCGGAGCAGAATCCCATTGAATCCAACTGGACTCTTCTGCAGCAGAATCTCCGTGCAAAATTCCAATACAGAATCTGGCACAGAAATTCCAACGTGTTTTAAGTCTCTTTTCAAGAAATGTCTGGCTTTTTGTGACCTTTCTCATTTTTCTTTTTCCTCTCACTCTTTCCGTATTGGCACTGCTACTGAGGCGTCGGCTATGGGTGTGAGTGAGGGCATGATTAAACACATTGGTAGATGGGATTCTTCTCGTTTTAGGACCTATATTCGTCCCAATTTGTTAGTCTCTTGATTTATCTATTTTTTTACAGGTTCATCCAAGATTGTCTGGATTCTCGGTCACTCATTTGTTTTTTGGGCCCAGAAGCGGGCTGGAGTTTGTCCATATTCGGTTAATTTGACTTTTTATTCTTTGTCTGTGTTGTTTTTTTGTTTGGCCTTAAAGGCCTTAGGTAGCGGTTTGTTTTTCAGTCTGTCCAATCTCGCCTTGGTTCGTATCCCCTTCCGGATGTTCTCGTTATTCACGTGGGGGGAAACAATATTGGCAAGGTCTGTACTCTTGATTTGATTCATGAAATGAGACAGGATGTTGTGAGGTTGAAATTACTTTTGCCCAGTGCTGTTGTTATTTTTTCTGAAATGATTCTCCGTTTGTGTTGGGCTTCTATTGAGACTATCCACCTTGACAAAATCCTTAGATGGGTTAATAGACAATTAGAGACGTTTTTGCCATCTCTGAGTGGTCTATCTTTTCGTCATCATGACTTGGAGGGTTTTGTCCAAGGTTTTAATCATTTTGATCGAGTCCATTTGTCCGCAGTATTTTTTATTTACTAGTATATGGTAGAAAGCAGCTGGCACTGCCGTACCTTATGATCAAAGGCACTGCCATACGTTACGATCAAATAAGGACTCTCGTGATGTATGGGACCAGATTCACCGGATAGCTGCTCCAACAGATGAACGGTGCTTCCCATGTAACAGGATATAATCCATAAAACATAGAGATGGAAGAAACAGCACAGAGGCATTCGATTCCAATCTGTATAATTTATTGGACACAGGTAGCAATGCACGGCAACAATTATTTCGCTACTACGTAGCTTCTTCACAGCCTGGTTCAATCATTAAACCCCTCCCCTTAAATATCTCCATAGTCCCACACAACTTTATTAACACATTGTAAGACAAACAAAAATCAGTCGGTTTAACACATTAAAAACAGCACTAAAAACCGGAGTAGATTTCGGAATAGCACTTCATGCAATGTCTTCATACTATATAACATCCTTATTCTTGAAATGTCACAGTAAAATCAGCAGACAGTACTATTCAAATCGCTTCTTTCATTGCAGCCTAGTGGACCTAATGCTTCGGAACCTTAACTCCTTAAAGGGGTATTCCAGGCCCAAAAAATTTTTTATATATCAACTGGCTCCGGAAAGTTAAACAGATTTGTAAATTACTTCTATTAAAAAATCTTAATCCTTCCAATAGTTATTAGCTTCTGAATTTGATTTGTTGATTTCTGTCTAACTGCTCTCTGATGACTCACGTCCCGGGAGCTGTGCAGTTCCTATGGGGATATTCTCCCATCATGCACAGCTCCCGGGACGTGACATCAACCTTGAGCAGTTAGACAGAAAACTTCAGAAGCTAATAACTATTGGAAGGATTAAGATTTTTTAATAGAAGTAATTTACAAATCTGTTTAACTTTCCGGAGCCAGTCAATATATATATAAAAAGGTTTTGCCTGGAATACCCCTTTAAAGGACATCTGCAGCGTTATAACACTTATCCCCCACAGGATAGGGGATAAGTGTTTGATTGCGGGGGGGTCCGACCGCTGGGACCTCCCGCGATCTCCTGAACAGGGCCCTGCATTAGCGCTCCGTGAGAGCGCTAATGCGCGTAGCGTCAACCTACAGAGGTCGATGGTACGCCCCCTCCCCATACAGTTCTATGGGAGAGGCAGGGAGGCATGAACGCTGCCTCCCCGCCTCTCCCATAGAACTACATGGAGGAGGCGTGTTGGCCGTAATGTCATGCTGCGGCTGGCACGCCTCCTCCATGGGAGAGCCCGGGCAGAGCCGTGGCCCAGTGCAGGAGGAGCGCGGCATAGTATTGATCAGTGATCAGTGCTGGCAATCAATGTTCTGCATGCTATAGTCCCCTATGGGGGCTATAACACTGCAAAAAAAATAAAGTTAATAAATGTGATGTAACCCCTTCCCTAATAAAAGTTTGAATCACTCCCCTTTTCCCATTTATATATAAAAAAAAACTATGTAAATAAAAATAAATATAAACATATGTGGTATCGCCACATGCGTAAATGTCCGAACTATAAAAATATATAATTTATTAAACCGCACGGCCAAAGTCCAAAATATTTGGTCACTTTATATACCATAGAAAATGAATAAAAAGCGATCAAAAAGTCAGATCAAAACAAAAATGGTACAGATAAAAACGTCAGATCACGGCGCAAAAAATGAGACCTTTTACATCCCCATATGCAGAAAAATAAAAAAGTTATAGGGGTCAGAAGAAGACATTTTTAAAAGTATAAATTTTCCTGTATGTAGTTATGATTTTTTCCAGAAGTAAGACAAAATCAAACCTATATAAGTAGGGTAGCATTTTAATCATATGGACCTACAGAATAGAGTGCAGGTGTCCTTTTTACCGAAAAATGTACTGCGTAGAAACGGAAGCCCCCAAAATTTACAAACTGGCGTTTTTTTTCAATTTTGTCGCTCAATTATTTTTTTTGCCGTAGATTTTTGGGTAAAATGACTGATGTCATTACAAAGTAGAATTGGTGGTGCAAAAAATAAGCCCTCATAAGGATTTTTTGGTGGAAAATGTAAAGGGTTATGGAGGTAAGGTAAGGAGGAAAAAACAAAAATGCAAAAACTGAAAAAAGCTGAGTCCTTAAGGGGTTAAGATCTTTTCTGTTTCAAGTTTCAATAGTTCCATGTTATGATCCCCTTCTGTCTTTAGTTGATCCACTCTGATCAACCCACAAAATTTAATTTGTTTTGGGTCCCCTTCGTGACAGTCTAACATGTGTTTGATAAGTCTGGGTGAGCCCACTCCAGATCGAATGTACATGTTCACTGAAACGTTTGTAAAGCTGGCAGATTGTCTTGCCGATATAATATCGGCCACAATCACTCACAATAACAAAATAAACAACAAAACAACGGCAGGTAAAGAAATAAGAAATCCTATGTCCAATAAAGTATACAGATTGGAATTGTGTGCCTCCACGCTGTTTCTTCCATTTTTAATTTAGATTTGGAGTCCATGATTGTTCTGGGCTATGGTTTTTGGAGAGGCCTTGCCCTTGAGGGCTCGGCTTTGTGGGGGATTAGTTGCCCTCTCTAGTTGCTGGGTAAACCTTGGTTCTGATCAGCTGATTCGTACTTTTGTTCTGAGGGTGTTATGTGTTAACATTTCTCCAATCTTATGTTACTCGTAATAAGAACCGTGGCCTTATTTACCCAAGTTAACAGTCTTGGTCTCCTTTATTCTATTTGTTATTAAGTTATGTTTTTGGGGACTCCGTTCCCGTGACCGGACCCTGCCACCCTGCATGGGGTGCGGGAGGCACACAAGAACGGGTCCCCCACATCAAAGCACCTGTGTGTGCCGCTGTGTTTTCTCTCCCCTAGATTACCTGTATTGGCAGCAGCTGGTGAGCAGGCCGCAGCAGCGGTAGGATTGGACTGGCCATCCGGGGCTGGGCTGGCAGAGTTGATTTAAGGCTGCCTCTTTGGACCTTCTAGCAAGATGACCAGCGACCCCCCCCCCCCTCCCCTCTTATTTTTGTTCAGTCACAGTTTTTATTTGGGGGGTTAGTTTCCCTGTCAAGTTGCTGGGTGAACCTTGGTTCTGATCGGCTGATTCAAACTTTTGTTCTGAGGGGTCTATTTTCTGTTATGTGATAAAATGTATCCGATCTTATGTTACCCATAATAAAAACTGTGGCCTTTTTACCTAAGTTCACAGTCTTGGACGCCTTTATTCTATTTGTTTGTTTGTCTAAGTTATGTTTTTGGGGGCTCTGTTTCCATGAGTTTTCAGTCCACCCCTGGAAGGTATAAATCCATAAGTATCAGATGCCCAGGCCTTCAGATGTGATTCAGGACATTCCTGCTTCAGTCTCATCAAAGGGCAAAAAACATTTCTCAACGTCCTTGTGACCATCGTATCTGTTTTCCCTATGAAAGGATATTTTTGATCTAAGATAGGAGGAAAAAAAATTCTATCTAGATTTAATTTGTTTCAGGTGTCATAAAAAGACAATTTAGAATGAGGACATGAGGGAAAGGGGTATCAATAATTGTTTTAGTGGAGTCATTTCAAATTACTGATGGGATCAATTCATCCTGGATATCACTGAAGATCCTGAACTCCCAACTGATAAGACCATTCTGTATTATATAAGTTGTTAAGAATTGCTAAAAAAAAAAAAAAAAGGAAAACCCCATTAAATAAATAAAAACAGTATGTGACTAAATGTGACTGCGCCAATTAGTGAGATGAAAATGAGACATGATAAAAGCTCAAAGCAACATCTTTCAACAGAGATATCAAGGGCAGAGACCAATTATAGGAGGAGCTGAACCCCAATGGAGTGAATAAAATGACATGAATCAGTACAAAAAAATAAGGGAGATGTAAGCAGTGCTAATGATAAAACTGACATGACTAGAAGAGTGTTACTGCTAGAATGTACAAAAAAGTCATGAAAAGAGGTCATCAAAACAAAGATCTAAGGTAATTCTGGACTCTGTATTTGCTTTGTTTAAACCTTTCTGCTGTATAAAGTTATGAACGGCAGTGAAGGGGATCAGCAGAGAAACAAGAGTACAGAAGCCCAGCCCCCCCCCCCCCCCCCTTGCAGGCAACAGTGTGGCTCCACTGTGCTACCAATCTGGTTTGGCTTTGGGTCATATCCGGGATGGAGGTTAAGTTCCCTCAAGACCTTAACCCTTTATCCTGCTCCAGGATGCAAAAGCTGGTCTTCTGCTGCCAGAGTGTACCAGGTTGCTCAATGAGGGGGGTCCAGTGGACCGTGGAAAGCACAAGTGGGTCATGCAGGTAAGGCCCCTTTCACACTAGCGTTGTCAGATGGTAGTGTGACTGCAATCGGGCCTGTCGGGGAAAATATCAGGAGAAAAAATACAGCTCGGGCCATCTTTTTCTCCTGCTACTCCCGCTGAAAAGCAGCGGCGCCTAACAGACCCCATTGACTATAATGGGGTCCATAGGGACCTGCTGTTGCCCATTGCGCCCCCTCAAAATGATGGCTGTCAAACTCATAAAAAAAAATTTTTTTTAAAAGAGTTTGACGGCCGTTCTCAACGGGGTTGCAACAGCAGTGTGAAAAAAGCCTAAAGCTTAGTCAGCAGTCCAAGTCATACACAGAAGAGTTGAAACAGTATCCAAGGATTAGGCAAAGATATATTCACATACAGCTGAGTTGTCGTGGCAGGTCGCACAGGTTCAGGTCAGCAATCTGGATCAGAAAAATGTCAGAACACCAAAAGAGGGTCAGACAGAATGGAAAACCAGGAAACAAGCATAGGTTAGAATACACAGAGTATCAGGAACAGAGCAGCACAAGGTACCAACAACACTGAGGCAACATGGAGTAGGCAGAGCCTAATTTAGGTAGTGGTGAGCTATGATAGGGGAATGATTATGTCACGATGCCGGCTGGCAGGTAGTGGATCCTCTGTGCCAGAGAGGGATTGGCGAGGACCGCGCTAGTGGACCGGTTCTAAGTCACTACTGGTTTTCACCAGAGCCCGCCGCAAAGCGGGATGGTCTTGCTGCGGCGGTAGTGACCAGGTCGTATCCACTAGCAACGGCTCACCTCTCTGACTGCTGATGATGGGCGAGGTACAAGGGAGTAGACAGAAGCAAGGTCGGACGTAGCAGAAGGTCGGGGCAGGCGGCAAGGTTCGTAGTCAGGGTGGATAGCAGAAGTACTGGTACACAGGCTTTAGACACACAAAACGCTTTCACTAGGCACAAGGGCAACAAGATCCGGCAAGGGAGTGCATGGGAGGAGGTCAGATATAGTCAGGGACCAGGTGGAAGCCAATCAAGCTAATTGGGCCAGGCACCAATCATTGGTGCACTGGCCCTTTAAGTCTCAGGGAGCTGGCGCGCGCGCGCCCTAGAGAGCGGAGCCGCGCGCGCCAGCACATGACAGCAGGGGACGGGAACGGGTAAGTGACCTGGGATGCGATTCGCGAGCGGGCGCGTCCCGCTGTGCGAATCGCATCCCCAACGGCCATGACAGTGCAGCGCTCCCGGTCAGCGGGACTGACCGGGGAGCTGCAGGGAGAAAGACGCCGTGAGCGCTCCGGGGAGGAGCGGGGACCCGGAGCGCTAGGCGTAACAGTACCCCCCCCCCTTAGGTCTCCCCTTTTTTTTGGCCGGTGACTGCCTCCCCTGGGATGAGGACACCGGGAAGGAATGGATGGTTTCCTCAATGGCAGGCAGTACAGCAGGAGTGGGAATGGGGAGGGAGGGCCGAGGGCGAGGCCTGGCACGGGGCAGTGTGACACCAGGACGAGGGCCATGAGGAGGCACCGAGGCTTGCCTGAGTGGACTGGGAGGGGGGGAGAGGCATTTTCTGTGGCAGGCAGAGTCCCTAACGACCTTAGGGAGACCGGATACAGGAGGAACCACAGGGTCACGGCAGGGAGTACTGGGAACCGGTTTAAGGCAGTCCTTGGAACAAGAGGGACCCCAACTCTTGATCTCCCCAGTGGACCAGTCCAGGGTTGGGGAATGGTGTAGAAGCCAGGGTAGTCCAAGGAGAACTTCAGAAGTGCAATTGGGGAGGACCAAAAACTCAATTTTCTCATGATGAGGTCCGATGCACATTAGGAGGGGCTTCGTGCGGAAACGCACGGTGCAATCCAACCTGGCTCCGTTGACCGCGGAAATGTGGAGTGGCTTGACAAGACGGGTCACCGGGATGCGGAATTTATTCGCCAAGGACTCCCGAATAAAATTCCCAGAGGCACCAGAGTCCAGGCAGGCCACGGCTGAGAGGGAAGAGCTGGCTGAAGAAGAAATCCGTACAGGCACCGTGAGACGTGGAGAAGCAGACTTAGAGCCAAGAGACGCCACACCCACGTGAGCTGGGTGCGTGCGTACGTTTCCCAGGCGTGGAGGACGGATAGGGCAATCCACCAAGAAATGCTCGGTACTGGCACAGTACAGACAAAGATTCTCTTCCTTACGGCGATTCCTCTCTTCCAGGGTCAGGCGAGACCGATCCACTTGCATGGCTTCCTCGGCGGGAGGCCTAGGCGCAGATTGCAGTGGAGACTGTGGGAGAGGTGTCCAGAGATCTAAGTCTTTTTCCTGGCGGAGCTCTTGATGTCTCTCAGAAAAACGCATGTCAATGCGAGTGGCTAGATGAATGAGTTCATGCAGGTTAGCAGGAGTTTCTCGTGCGGCCAGAACATCTTTAATGTTGCTGGATAGGCCTTTTTTAAAGGTCGCGCAGAGGGCCTCATTATTCCAGGATAGTTCAGAAGCAAGAGTACGGAATTGTATGGCGTACTCGCCAACGGAAGAATTACCCTGGACCAGGTTCAGCAGGGCAGTCTCAGCAGAAGAGGCTCGGGCAGGTTCCTCAAAGACACTTCGAATTTCCGAGAAGAAGGAGTGTACAGAGGCAGTGACGGGGTCATTGCGGTCCCAGAGCGGTGTGGCCCATGACAGGGCTTTTCCAGACAGAAGGCTGACTACGAAAGCCACCTTAGACCTTTCAGTAGGAAACTGGTCCGACATCATCTCCATGTGCAGGGAACATTGCGAAAGAAAGCCACGGCAAAACTTAGAGTCCCCATTAAATTTGTCCGGCAAGGACAGGCGGAGGCTAGGAGTGGCCACTCGCTGCGGAAGGGGTGCAGGAGCTGGCGGAGGAGATGATTGCTGCTGAAGTTGTGACTGAAGTTGGTGCACAATGGTGGACATTTCCGACAGCTGGTGGGTTAGATGGGCGATCTGTCGGGATTGCTGAGCGACCACCGTGGTGATATCAGAGATATAAGGCAGAGGGACCTCAGCGGGATCCATGGCCGGATCTACTGTCACGATGCCGGCTGGCAGGTAGTGGATCCTCTGTGCCAGAGAGGGATTGGCGAGGACCGCGCTAGTGGACCGGTTCTAAGTCACTACTGGTTTTCACCAGAGCCCGCCGCAAAGCGGGATGGTCTTGCTGCGGCGGTAGTGACCAGGTCGTATCCACTAGCAACGGCTCACCTCTCTGACTGCTGATGATGGGCGAGGTACAAGGGAGTAGACAGAAGCAAGGTCGGACGTAGCAGAAGGTCGGGGGCAGGCGGCAAGGTTCGTAGTCAGGGTGGATAGCAGAAGTACTGGTACACAGGCTTTAGACACACAAAACGCTTTCACTAGGCACAAGGGCAACAAGATCCGGCAAGGGAGTGCATGGGAGGAGGTCAGATATAGTCAGGGACCAGGTGGAAGCCAATCAAGCTAATTGGGCCAGGCACCAATCATTGGTGCACTGGCCCTTTAAGTCTCAGGGAGCTGGCGCGCGCGCGCCCTAGAGAGCGGAGCCGCGCGCGCCAGCACATGACAGCAGGGGACGGGAACGGGTAAGTGACCTGGGATGCGATTCGCGAGCGGGCGCGTCCCGCTGTGCGAATCGCATCCCCAACGGCCATGACAGTGCAGCGCTCCCGGTCAGCGGGACTGACCGGGGAGCTGCAGGGAGAAAGACGCCGTGAGCGCTCCGGGGAGGAGCGGGGACCCGGAGCGCTAGGCGTAACAGATTAGTACACTAGCTCTTTAAATTTACAAGAACTAAAATGCTTACCCTTAAGGCCAGAGGGAGAACTGCAGCAGAAGAGGCAGCATGGTGTTGGCAGCCAGGAGGAGCAACGCAGGCATGGACCAGGAGATAACAGTAAAAGATAAGTGCAGAGATGCTGGCGGGAGCCAGCTGCCAGTACTACATCCCTATACACTTGCAAGCGTGGCTTGGTTCCCAATAGTTAGAGGGGAATAAGCCAATGTCATACACCTCTGGGGGCAGCTGCATAAAATAGTTGATAGCGCCGGACTTTTCTTTTATATATTCTACTTCTATTGTTGTATATCCAATGTTTGTATTGTTACCAATTTGCGCTTCTAATAATAAACCCTTTTTTGAATTAGAAAAAAATAAATAAAATAGTTGATAGTCCACTAACAATAAGTCTACAGAAATGTAGACTAAAATTTTGCTTTTATTTTTCACCTTTAAAAAATTAAATGCCAGCAAAATAGTTATATCACAAGGAGTAAACTAATATGCCTACCTTATTTAAAAAGTCCTAGATATGTAGTAACCATGAAAAATTGTGTTTATGCTTAGAAAATTACAGTAAAATTATAAAACCAGCAGTACAATAAAGAAGCCGAGCATATGGCACATCAATACATATGAAGAGACAAGTATAATATAAAATGGTTCCTGGATCAAACTATCCACTATACAAAGAATAAACCAAATGGAGAGAAAATTCCCGTAATACCAATAACCAAACCCCTGGGCCATAGCCCAGGGTAAAAAAAAAAAACCTCCATAGGTAACCCCTAAAACATAACCTTTATTGTGTGATTATAAAAACGTGTAAATCCCAACAGAAATATGTTAAAACTGATACTAGAATTGACCAAGTTATATAATTATAAAGTATTGGGAGTTGTCACTACCTGGAGAGAATGTTCACGGTCCTGCAGTGACCGCAATATTACTTGGCCGTTCCGATATCACTTAAAAGATCACTCTACTACCAGCCTCTACATGTTTCACCGTTACCACAGCGTTTTCAAGAGGCAATAGTGGCAAATTCCCGTAATAGGCGCTGCTTCCCAATACGGATATACAAGGTCCAGCAAGTCAAATTAATTGACGTTTATTATTATAAAACCAGATGATGCATTTCGGGTACAACCCCTTATCAGATTGGCAATATGAGGGGAGTTGTACCCAAAACACATCATTTGATTTTATAATAATAAATGGCAATTATTTTGACTTGCTGGACCTTGTATATCCATGTTGGGAAGCATCACCTATTATGGGAATTTTCTCCTTATTTGGTATACTGTTTGAAGTGTGGACCGAAATCCTCGAGCCTCCACTACCTGATGGCTAGCAGCAACCCAGCAGGAATGGACACAGTGTGTACCCTATAAAGGGTGATATGCGTGTCTAACTTACGCTCCAGGTGAGCGCCCCCCCAACACACTTACCCCCTTTTTGTTGTCTCCCCGGTTAATGCACGAGGCACCTGTGCGGTCTCCTTTTTTTCCTTACTATTTCATTTGCACTATACAAAGAAGACATACTAAGACATTATACAAAAACTTAAGTGCCTTCTAAAGAAGTTTGGCACAGAGGGTGAAAATATCAAACTCTTACTGAAAGGAATTTACACACATTGGGGGAGATTTATCACAATCCGTGCAGAGAAAACGTTGACCAGTTGCCCTTAGCAACCAATCATCTTGCTTTTTTCATCTTTGAAAGGGCCTGAAAGAAGCAATCTGGTTGGTTGCTATGGGCAACTGGACAACTTTTCCTCGGCTCAGGTTTTGATAAATCTCCCCCCAGTGACGACAAATAAATTACCTGAGGTAGATATGCCATAACTGTTAAGCAGAAGCGAAATTATGTACACAATTGAATGTGGTGTACAGTTTTTCTTCATATCATACTGTAAAATGTGCTGAGAAGCGTATTCCCATAACAAGTATATCCACTTTCTGTAGTCCTCCGTTAGTGATAGAGGAGTTTTTTTTTTTACACATTAATTACTGTGCTTTTGCCATGTACATTAATTTACACATATTTATAGCTAATTGCCATGTTCACCCAGATATATGCAAAGTGGATTGAGAACCTCCTAAATGCAGATTTCCACCACATCAAATTCCACCTGACCCTTTAAATCTTGGCAAAAATACAGATCTTTTTTTGAGATAATAAGCACAGATAGCAAGAGCTTCTGTGGTGCAATCAAAGAGAAACAAACTTTGATGCTTTCAAATAAAAGCCACTGTGTGTTAGCAATTTACAACTCATAAATCAGTCGGCCAAAAAAAATTGTAATTAGATTAGAACACCTGTAAACAATTCAGAAGAAAGGCACTAAATCCTGAGCCAATGAAAGAAAAGAGTTAATCCTTGATATGTCAAGACCAAAGTGAAGTGTCTTTAGAAATTGGAGTGTTAAAAAGCATAAAAACACTTACGAGTCAAATACTATTTTGTATGAAATCTGAAATGAAAATTATTCTGAAAACCAGAAATAAATAGCATTTGTAATCATTTACACACATACCGTTAGATTCAATAAAACCAGTATGCATAGGGTTAGAGTAATGCTAGACTGTTGTGTTTGTTGTTTCCAGTCAAAAATTCTGGGATTCTTCTTTTACAGCTTTTTTTTGAAAACCTGAAGCCCGCCCAAGACATTTGGACAACTCGAGCTCTTCTTGCACATTTTGACAAAATTGTAATAAATTCTAAAGTTGGTCTTTAACCTCTTCAGGACATAGGGCGTATGGATACGCCCTGCATTCCGAGTCCTTAAGGACCGAGGGCGTATCCATACGCCCGTGGGAATTCCGGTCCCCACCGCTAGCCGGTTGGGGACCGGAGCCGGATGCCTGCTGAAATCGTTCAGCAGGCATCCCGGCATATCGCCCAGGGGGGTCATTATGCCATTATGACAATTCAGTCCAGCGATCTGCGGCAATTCCGGGTCAATCGGGTCTCCAGTGACCCGGAATTACTGGCTGATCGGGGCCGTCTCTGACAGCCCCGAACAGCCAGAGCCTGCAGGGGTGAGGTGGCACTGGTGCCACCTCACGATCGCCCTGATTCGTCGGCCGGATTATGGAAAAGTGTACCTTCAGCTGTTGTATAACTACAACTCCCAGCTTGCACAAACAGCTAAAGTGCATGCTGGGAGTTGTAGTGGTGCATCTGCTGGTTGCATAACTACAACTCCCAGCATGCCCGTTGGCTGTCGGTGACTGCTGAGAGTTGTAGTTTTGCAACAGCTGAAGGCACACTGGTTGTGAAACTCAGAGTTTTTTTTACCTAACTCAGTGTTTCATGACCGGTGTGCCTCCAGCTGTTGCAAACTCCAACTCCCAGCAGTCACCTTACACCATGCACCGTACATGCTGGGAGTTGTCGTTTTGCAACAGCTGGAGGCACACTGGTTTTGAAACACTGAGTAAGGTCACAAACTCAGTGATACATAACCAGTGTGCCTACAGCTGTTGCAAAACTAAAACTCTCAGCATGTACAGTCTGTCAGCGCATGCTGGGAGTTGTAGTTTTGCAACAGCTGGATGTTACCCCCCCATGTGAATGTACAGGGTACACTCACATGGGCGGAGGTTTACAGCAAGTATCTGGCTGCAAGTTTGAGCTGCGGCAAATTTTCTGCCGCAGCTCAAACTGCCAGCGAGAAACTACTGTGAACCCCCGTCCATGCGACTGTACCCTAAAAACACTACACTACACTAACAAAAAATAAAATAAAAAGTAAAAAACACTACATATACACATACCCCTACACAGCCCCCCTCCCCAATAAAAATGAAAGCGTCTGGTACGCCACTGTTTCCAAAACGGAGCCTCCAGCTGTTGTAAAACAACAACTCCCAGTATTGTCGGACAGCCGTTGACTGTCCAGGCATGCTGGGAGTTTTGCAACAGCTGGAGGCACCCTGTTTGGGAATCACTGGCGTTGAATACCCCTATGTCCACCCCTATGCAATCCCTAATTTAGGCATTAAATGCGCATGGCGCTCTCACTTTGGAGCCCTGTCGTATTTCAAGGCAACAGTTAAGGGTCACATATGGGGTATTGCCGTACTCGGGAGAAATTGTGTTACAAATTTTGGGGGGTATTTTCTGCTTTTACCCTTTTTAAAAATGTAAAATTTTTGGGAAAACAAGCAATTTAGGTAAAAAAATTATTTATTTTTTTTTACATATGCAAAAGTCGTGAAACACCTGTGGGGTATAAAGGTTCACTTAACCCCTTGTTACATTCCCCGAGGGGTCTAGTTTCCAAAATGGTATGCCATGTGGGTTTTTTTTTTTTTGCTGTCCTGGCACCATAGGGACTTCCTGAATGCGGCATGCCCCCAGAGCAAAATTTGCTTTCAAAAAGCCAAATGTGACTACTCCTCTTCTGAGACCTGTAGTGCGCCAGCAGAGCACTTTTCACCTCCATATGGGGTGTTTTCTGAATCGGGAGAAATTGGGCTTCAAATTGTTAGGGGTATTTTCTGCTATTACCCTTTTTAAAAATGTAAAATTTTTGGGAAAACAAGCATTTTATGTAAAAATTATATATTTTTTTCACATTTGCAAAAGTCGTGAAACACCTGTGGGGTATTAAGGCTCACCTTATCCCATGTTACATTCCCCGAGGGGTCTAGTTTCCAAAATGGTATGCCATGTGGTTTTTTTTTAAGCTGTTCTGGCACCATAAGGGCTTCCTAAATGCAACATGCCCCACAAAAACCATTTCAGAAAAACGTACTCTCCAAAATCCCCTTGTCGCTCCTTCCATTCTGAGCCCTCTACTGCGCCCGCCGAACACTTTACATAGACATATGAGGTATGTGCTTACTCGAGAGAAATTGGGCTACAAATACAAGTAAAAATTTTCTCCTTTTACCCCTTGTAAAAATTCAAAAATTGGGTCTACAAGAAAATGCGAGTGTAAAAAATTAAGATTGTGAATTTTCTCCTTCACTTTGCTGCTATTCGTGTGAAACACCTAAAAGATTAAAACGCTGACTGAATGTCATTTTGAATACTTTGGGGGGTGTAGTTTTTATAATGGGGTCATTTATGGGGTATTTCTAATATGAAGACCCTTCAAATCCACTTCAAACCTGAACTGGTTCCTGAAAAATAGTGAGTTTGAAAATTTTGTGAAAAATCGGAAAATTGCTGCTGAACTTTGAAGCCCTCTGGTATCTTCCAAAAGTAAAAACACGTCAATTTTATGATGCAAACATAAAGTAGACATATTGTATATGTGAACCAAAAAAAATGTATTCGTAATATCCATTTTCCTTACAAGCAGAAAGCTTCAAAGTTAGAAAAATGCAAAATTTTCAAATTTTTCATCAAATTTACGGATTTTTCACCAAGAAAGGATGCAAGTATCGACAAAAATTTACCACTATGTTAAAGTAGAATATGTCCCGAAAAAACAATCTCGGAATCAGAATGATTACTAAAAGCATTCCAGAGTTATTAATGTTTAAAGTGACAGTGGTCAGATGTGCAAAAAACGCTCCGGTCCTTAAGGCCAAAATGGGCTTGGTCCTGAAGAGGTTAAAAATAAATTGCTTAGAAAACTGGATGTGCTAGAAATTTAAAACATACAACATACTTCAACTAACATTTTAGATTTACATTAATAAATTGTGTACATTAGGGTATACGGAAGTCCAAAAGGAGGGGGGGGGGGGCTGCATCCTGCTTTAACAGGAAAAATGAGCTGACCATCACAGCTATGACCTATGGATTAGTCAGGAAGATTTGAAACTATTGAAGGCCTGTTTCTAATATAGATCATGAGTGTATGATTAGAAAAATTGTGGGACTGTTACTCTACCTAGTACTCCAGCTCAGCCCTGTTTACTTGAAGGGGCTGACCTGCTATACCAGGCACAACCACACCTGATTGTTTGACACAGGGTCTGAATAAAAAATTAAAAAAAATGTAAGTCTTGTTCTGTGATTGGTTGGTGTTTCAGGGGTAGGAAAGAAGTTATAAACAAATTTATTTTTCAAGGTAAGTGCCACTCTCGTCTCTTCTTTGGTGTGGTTCTCAGCTTGACTGTCTGCAGACAATTCATTTCAGACAAAGTAATTGATATTTAAATCAGCAGACTTTTTTTGGCTCTTTTGTGCCTTCCTGTAATAATATGAATTGGCCAATTCAGTTCCTCGGTGCTATTTACGGAAAAATCTTCAGTAAGCAAATAGTAAATCTCTGTAGGGACTCAGTAGGGACTCATTATGGATATAGGTTAAACTTGATGGACTCTGGTATTTTTTCAACCTTATGAGCTATGTACTTTGCATAGTCTTAGCACTCAAACAGGAAAGACAACAGGCGTAAGGGACCATGGATCAGAAGTAGGTGAGTATTGTAATCATCAGTGTCTCCAACACTACCAGCCTGTACCAGCGGGTTTGTGTGGGTGACACTGATGACAAATTTCTTTTTATTATGTAGGGATAGTTCGAGCAATTGTAATGGCCAAGATAGACTTTGTATATTGTACTTGTGTGTATATGAAATGATCGACCACCAAATGATCATGCTCCAACCATCAACCTACTAATGGTTATGTCCACATTAAAGCTGGCCATACACATTGGATAAATGTAATCTCGACCAACCAATTTTATGTTATGTACACGTCAGAATGTCCGCATGAAAAATCTCCGTTCTGACATTCTGCAGGTGCTGGCATGATATAGCAGCACTAGGACTGCTCGGGAATGCGTTCCGGACATGCCCATTCTTTATTCGGACACTGGAATTTCAATAAATGTGCCAGATGTGCACGGTGCAGAAGAAACCCATTGAAATAAATGAAACTCTGCTGCTGCGGAATGCCAATGCGGAATCCTGTGAGGAAATTCTGGCTTGTGAACCATAAGTTTCCTTGAAAGTGTATGTGTATTGAGGGATCTGGAGAGGGAGCAGATTTTGGCTCATGTAAAACATGGCACAACTGCTGCACTTTTTTAAAACATGCAGATTTTTTCTAAAAATTATGAATGCTTTATAAAGTGATACAGGGGTGCTCTTTTTTTCTCATGTTGTGTGTCGTGCTGAGTTTGAAACAAGGAGATTCCTTATTTTTGATCAGGAGAAACAGTTTTAATTATCAGCGAATTGTGAAAAGATTAAATCATTCAGTTACTTTTTCAAATTTAAGGAAATGTAAGTGTTAGACTCACCGCAGTCGACTGGAACTCAGGAGGTAGTAGATCTGCAGTACCACGGTGGTTTGGAGCAGGAGATGTAGTGGATCCACTGGACCTGTGTGGCAGATGATGCGGGATGTGCCAGGGAGTGGAGTCTAAGGTGCAGCTGGTTTTCACCATAGCCCGCCGCAAAGCGGGATGGACTTGCTGCGGCAGGCAACACCCAGGTCGCTACCCCTGGCACGACTTGACCACACAGGCGGCTGAGGTGAAGCGTGGCACAGAAGGGATAGACAGGACGTAGTCAGTCTAGCAAGAGGTCTGGGCAGGCGGCACAGGAGCATAGTCAGTAGGGTAGCAGAAGGTCAATAGGCAGGCGGCTAGGAACACGGTCAGGTCACGGAATGCAAGGTCTGATACACGGCAAGGAACACAGAATACTGCTTTCTCTCGGGCACAAAGGCAAACAAAGATCCAGCAAGGACAAGAGGGAGGAGCAGGAACTTAAAACTGAGGTACAGGTGAAAACTAAGCTGAGGAGAGGAGGGGACAGAGGTAAGTGACTGGCTGGGACTTGCATGCGGACGTGTCCCGCGATGTGAATCCCAGCCCCGCCAGTGGCTGACAAGGATGGGGAGAAGCGCTCACGGGCCGGTATGTCCGGCCAGAGCGCAGTGTATAACAGTAAGCAGATGGCAAGCTGGGCACCTGTTTTATTGCCCATCCCATTCTTGGACCAGCAGGTGGCTGTTATGTATAGACCCTTATTCTTTGTATTTACACCCTTAGGATAGTGGACCAATGTTTTTTTAAACCCAGGAAATCACCAGTTGCTTATTACAATGCAGAAAAAGTAAGAAGTTAGCAAGTTTGACACCTGTTTCCTTGCCAATACTTCTTGAGCCAGGCTAAAAACTGTTTGGCTATTATGTATGAACCCTTATTATTCCCGCCCTTGGGTTAGTGGCCCAATGAGGTTTAATCTTTTGCAATCAGTTATTTATTCACAATGAACATAAGGAACTGGCAAAGTTGGCACCTGTTTTCTTACCAACCCCTTTTTGGGCCAGGCTGGAAACAGTTGGGTGTTACATTTGGTCCCTCTTTGTATGCTTTTCCTTAGGTTAATGGGCCAATGCTTTTTAGCATAATTTTTATTTTTTCAAAGTGATTTTGTTGTGCAATAGAATTTTTTTTTTAAGTGTACCTGTCATTTGTAAAAACATTTTATATAATGTTATTAGTGTTATTATCTACATGGTGCTCCTTCCCTTTTTAAACCACATACAGGGTACTACTATAACACATTTTGGTGCTTTTTCTCTTGTGTATCTTGACTAAATGACAAAATATAACTTCCTTTAGGGATGTCATTTCCAAATTGGAGTCTTTTGGGGGTGCTCTTATGTTTTGTCACTTCAACTCTTTTGTAACCAAAATGGTATCACCTAAAAAAACACTAAAATTTAACTTTTATTGATTATTACAATGTCAGAAGAAATGACCACCAAACAGACATGTGATTCTTATATAATAATGAATGCGATCAAGTGTTGGGCTCTATGAATATAATCCACCCAATGTGGTGGTAATAGTACATAGATCCATCAAAAAGAGTAAAATTCCATGATCAAGGAAACCACAAATTTGCTCCTGGACTCAGGAGACTTAATGCATAAAGGTCCAGATAGTTATATTACTAAAGGATAGGTAGGGGAATATAGGGTATGATGGATAGGGAGGGAGGGTCTAAGGATGTGCACGGCCTAAAGTGGATGGCCTCTACCTATCTTACCCTATTGATAGTTCCCTATGCTACCCCTAAGCCCCTAAGCCTAGGCAGGGTGATCTGTCCTTAAAAGGATGGCCCCCGCACTAGAACCTACCCCTGTCAGTCCTAAAGTACACCCTATGGTAAGGACAGATAGGGAGGACTCTCTATCTCGCTTTGCACTTTTTTGTCTTGATACGGGGGTAGGAGAAGGAAAAAATTCCAACCTATTGCCAGTCACAAAATGGACAACTGGTTGAATGTGTCCATGGTGAAATATAAATGCTTTAAATGTGATACAAAGTGTTTTCAGCTGTCTCAATATACAGGTATTACACTGAAGGACCACAGATGCCCATTCATATTAGTATATACAGATGTCTATACTTGTTATCATTAGACGAATGGTGATCTGAGATGCCTATTTATATCGACATGCAGACAGATATTTGTATATGCTCTAATAGGAACTTATTCACATCAGCATATAAATAGATATTTATGTATGGCTTAGTATGATGGCATAATACAGTGTCTATAGTGTACAGACACAATGGCCGACATTTATCATTGTCTTTAGACTGTTTTTTGTGTCTACCAAAAAGCTAAGCTAAGTCTGGGCTGGTGTAGTTTTAGAGACTTTTCAGTGGCTTTGCGCCTTTTTCCGCCTTTTCCCAAAAAGGCGCAGTTCATAAATCCTTTCCATATCATGTGTATTGCCAAAATCAGTACATTGCAACTAAAAATTACAGTACATTGCAACTAAAAGAAATGTGTAAACCAAAAGGCGCAAATAAGGCGCAAAAGCGATGATATTGCTAATAGAATTCATCTTGATGCGTTTCTCCCCCATTCGTCAGGAGACGGTGAGAGGCATAAATGGTATCATGAGGATGATCATGGGTGTGATGGCCAGTCCGTGATGTCTGTAGACGTCAGATGAAATACGGCCATAGTAGAGGAAGTGACATGCCCTTCTTTATATGATGGAAAAAGAGGGATTCACCAATCAAGAATTGCCTACCTTCACGCCAGGTAATTTCTGTCCAATGGATGATAAACCAGGTGAGAGTGTGATCTCCCGGGTGCCAATCATCTGGCCAACGTGTGCCGCGTCATCTCCGGCTGGCGACGTGGAGCGTGTAAATCCACACACCGCTGAAGCCGCCGAGTGCAGCGTTATGGTATCTAAGATACCGGTCATGTGATATATCACAAGACTCGGATCAGTACTGCGCAACTTCCGGTGAGGCGTCATGGTATTGAGGATACCGGTCATGTGACACATCACATGATTCAGATGGATACTGCGCAACTTCCGACTGGTCCCGTGGATGATGCAAAACTACACGGGCTGCCGGAGTGAGTCACATGACCAGGAACATTACTGTTAGGATTCGGCAGGCTGGATGTGGATCCTCTGTGTCAGCGAGGGATTGGCGTGGACCGGTTCTAGGTTGCTACTGGTATTCACCAGAGCCCGCCGCAAAGCGGGATGGTCTAGCTGCGGCGGTAGCAACCAGGTCGTATCCACCGGCAACAGCTCAACCTCGCTGACTGCTGAGAAGGCATGGGACAGAAGGACTAGACAGAGGCGAGGTCAGACGTAGCAGAAGGTCGGGGCAGGCGGCAAGGTTCGTAGTCAATGGAGATAGCAAGAGGTCAGGAACACAGTTATGGCAAACACAGTAAACGCTTTCTCTGGCACAAGGGCAACAAGATCCGGCCAAGCAGGGAAGGGGAAGTGAGGTTATATGGACGTGGAGCAGGTGGAAGCTAATTAGACTGATTGGGCCAGGCATTAATCATTGGTGCACTGGCCCTTTAAATCTTAGAGAGCTGGCGCGCGAGCACCCTAAGGAGCGGAGCCGCGCGCGCCAGGACGTGACAGCCGGGGACCGGGACAGGTGAGTGACTTGGGATGCGATTCGCAAGCGGGCGCGTCCCGCTATGCGAATCGCATCCCTGCCGGCAGTGTCAGTGCAGCGCTCCCGCGGGTCTGACCGGGGCGCTGCAGAGAGAGGAACGCCGCAAGTGCTCCGGGGAGGAGCAGGGACCCGGAGCGCTCGGCGTAACAGTACCCCCCCCCTTAGGTCTCCCCCTCTTTTTGTCCGCTTGACGCTTCACATGGGATGAGGACATTAGGAGCGATTCTAGAGTTTCCTTCTGGAAGACAGAGAAGTCCTGGGTAAACTCATCAATGGCAGGCAGTCCAGAAGAAGTGGGAATGGGGAGGGGGGGACGAGGGTAAAGCTTGCCATGGGGCAGAGTGTTACCAGGACGGGGGCTATGAGGAGGCAAAATCTCTGCTCGTTTTTTGCAAAAAACCTCGGCATAGTCCTGATAGGCCTTGGGGAGACCTGGTATAGGAGGAGACACTGAGGTTTGACTGACGGGACTGGGAGCAGACGTGAGGCATTTTTTGTGGCAAGAAGCACCCCAGCTCTTGATCTCCCCGGTGGTCCAGTCAAGGGTAGGAGAATGGCGTTGGAGTCATGGCAGACCGTGGAGGACTTCAGAGGTGCAGTTGGGCAAAACAAAAACTTCAATTTTTTCGTGATGCAGTCCAATGCTCCTGAGCAGGGGTTCTGTGCGGTAATGCACAGTGCAGTCCAATTTCACTCCGTTGACCGAGGAAATGTAGAGCGGCTTGACGAGACGGGTCACAGGGATGTTGAACTTATTAACAAAAGAGGCCAAAATAAAATTTCCCGCAGAACCAGAGTCCAAGAAGGCCACAGCTGAGAAGGAGGAGTAGGCAGAAGGAGAAATCCGCACGGGCACAGTGAGACGTGGAGAAGCAGACTTCATACCAAGAGACGCCACACCCACGTGAGCTGGGTGCGTGCATGCGTTTCCCAGACGTGGAGGACGAATAGGGCAATCCACCAAGAAATGTTCGGTACTAGCGCAGTACAGACATAAATTTTTATCTCTGCGGCGAGTCCTCTCTTCATGGGTCAGGCGAGACCGATCCACTTGCATAGCCTCCTCGGCGGGAGGCACAGGGGTAGATTGCAAAGGATACTGTGAGAGAGGTGCCCAAAGATCAAGGTCTTTTTCCTGGCGGAGCTCCTGGTGTCTTTCAGAAAAACGCATGTCAATGCGGATGGCCAAATGGATAAGTTCATGCAGGTTGGCAGGAATTTCTCGTGTGTCCAGCACATCCTTGATGTTACTGGATAGGCCTTTTTTAAAGGTCGCGCAGAGGGCCTCGTTGTTCCAAGATAATTCAGAGGCGAGGGTACGAAATTGGATGGCGTATTCGCCTACAGAAGAATTTCCCTGGACCAGGTTCAGCAAGGCAGTTTTGGAAGAAGAAGCTCGGGCTGGTTCCTCGAAGACACTACGAACCTCAGCGAAGAAGGACTGGACAGTGGCAGTGACAGGATCATTGCGGTCCCAGAGCGGTGTGGCCCATGACAGGGCCTTCCCAGACAGGAGACTAACCACGAAAGCCACCTTCGACCGTTCTGTAGGAAATTGGTCCGACAACATCTCCAAATGTAGGGAACATTGTGACAGGAAATCACGGCAGAGTCTAGAGTCCCCATCAAATTTGTCCGGCAGGGACAAGCGGAGGCCAGGAGCGGACACTCGCTGCGGAGGAGGTGCAGGAGCTGGCGGAGGAGATGGTTGCTGCTGTAGCTGTGGCAGAAGTTGCTGTAGCATGGCGGTCAACTGCGACAGCTGCTGTCCTTGTTGGGCGAACTGTTGTCCTAGTTGCTCTATCTGTTGAGACTGCTGGGCGACCACCGTGGTAAGGACAGCGACAACTGGCAGCGGGACCTCAGCGGGATCCATGGCCGGATCTACTGTTAGGATTCGGCAGGCTGGATGTGGATCCTCTGTGTCAGCGAGGGATTGGCGTGGACCGTGTCGGTGGACCGGTTCTAGGTTGCTACTGGTATTCACCAGAGCCTGCCGCAAAGCGGGATGGTCTAGCTGCGGCGGTAGCAACCAGGTCGTATCCACCGGCAACGGCTCAACCTCGCTGACTGCTGAGAAGGCGTGGGACAGAAGGACTAGACAGAGGCGAGGTCAGACGTAGCAGAAGGTCGGGGCAGGCGGCAAGGTTCGTAGTCAATGGAGATAGCAAGAGGTCAGGAACACAGTTATGGCAAACACAGTAAACGCTTTCTCTGGCACAAGGGCAACAAGATCCGGCCAAGCAGGGAAGGGGAAGTGAGGTTATATGGACGTGGAGCAGGTGGAAGCTAATTAGACTGATTGGGCCAGGCACCAATCATTGGTGCACTGGCCCTTTAAATCTTAGAGAGCTGGAGCGTGCGCGCCCTAAGGAGCGGTGCCGCGCGCACCAGGACGTGACAGCCGGGGATCGGGACAGGTGAGTGACTTGGGATGCCATTCGCAAGCGGGCGCGTCCCGCTATGTGAATCGCATCCCCGCTGGCAGTGTCAGTGCAGCGCTCCCGGTCACCGGGGCGCTGCAGAGAGAGGAACGCCGCAAGCGCTCCGGGGCGGAGCAGGGACCCGGATCGCTCGGCGTAACAATTACCTGGCCATGTGACCTAATACGTCACTATGCGCATCCCTCACCATTCATGTAAGTAGTATATTCATGGGACTGCACAGCCGCATACCTTGCTGCTAGACCGTAATCATAGTAAAATGTGGATATTATGTCAATGAATCAATATCGCATAATATTCAAGTATAAAAGGCAAATAAAAAAACATGGATAATGCTAATAGTAATGTAATGACGCCCATTACAGCAATTCTATTGATCTCAATTGTAGACTGCTATTTAGGTGGTATATATAATAACCCCACCAGCAGTAACTAATGATGTAAAAGTACATTATTCCCCTACTGGCCATAACTACATACAGGACTTATAATGACATCAATGATAATATAGGTTAAAATTACTAGTAACCGGAGAGCTGGATAAGTTGGCAATAATGATGTAGACCTAGCCAGCAATACGAGATCTCCTGGCCAAAATAGGCCGCATGATTAAAAAGGAAGCGCACATTCAGTGCAAATTTCTCCAAGGCTGTGTTCCTTAAGACAGATAGAACACCTATATATAACACCTATATATAACAGGCACTCATCCCTGAGTGCGGTTACTAGTGGTAACCAATTGTGTCATGTGCTTACAAATGTTAAATAAAACTTGTGAATGGCAGGTATGCGGCTGCACAGTCCGATGAATATACTACTTACATAAAGGTGAGGGATGCGCATAGTGACGTATTAAGTCATATGGCCAGGTGATGTTCCTTGTCATGTCACTCACTCCGGGGGCTCGTGTTGCTTTGCATCATCCACGGGACCAGCCGGAAGTTGCGCAGTATCCATCTGAATCATGTGATGTGTCACACGACCGGTATTCTCGATACCATGAGCCTCACCGGAAGTTGCACAGTACGGATCCGAGTCATGACGCTGCACTCGGCGGCTTCAGCGGTGCGCGTCGCCAGCCGGAGATGACGCAGCGCACACGCTGGCCAGGTGATTGGCACCCAAGTTATCGGGAGATCACACTCTCACCTGGTTTATCATCCATTGGACAGAAATTACCTGGCGTGAAGGTAGGCAATCCTTGATTGGTGTATCCCCCTTTTTCCCTCATATAAAGAAGGGCATGTCACTTCCTCTACTATGGCCGTATTTCATCTGACATCTACCGACATCACGGACCGTTTATCACTCCCATGATCATCCTGATGATACCATTTATGCCTTCCGCCTCCTGACGAAAGGGGCGAGAAACGCGTCGAGACAAATTCTATTAGCAATATAATTTTTGGGTTCAGATAAGTGTATTATCTCTATTGCCTTTGTCATTTCTTGCTGTTTCCTCTGAAATAAGCAGAGATATTGGCCCTCATTTACTATTGCAAACCCGACATGTTTTGTCGGGTTGTGCGCCAGATTCTGTCGCATTGCGCCAGAAATTCTGTCTGTGCCAGATATTACGCCAGAGTTTGCGCCAGAATTGAAAAAAACCCGACTAACTCTCCATTTTGCTAAGAAAACCCGAAAAAGGGGCGTGGTCGCCGGGAAAAGGGGGTGTGATCTCCGAAAAGGGGTGTGTTCCCGACATTTTCACAAAAACCCAACATATTTACTAAGGTTTCCACATAAAATGTGATGGATTTGAGCTGAGGAAAACCAGACAGATCAGAGCATGTGTAAAAATAGCTAAGTGTAGGGAAAGTGGAAAATGTAGGGAAACCTTAGTAAACACCGTGGAAAGTCAATTGTAGGGAATTAAAACCCACAATGAAACCTACACAACACTCTTAGTAAATGAGTGCCATTGTGTCTGTACACTATAGACACTGTATTATGCCATCATACTAAGACATACATAAATATCTATTTATATGCTGATGTGAATAAGTTCCTAATAGAGCATATACAAATATCTGTCTGCATGTCGATATAAATAGGCATCTCAGATCACCATTTGTCTAATGATAACAAATATAGACATCTGTATATACTAATATGAATGGGCATCTGTGGTCCTTCAGTGTAATACCTGTATATTAAGACAGCTGAAAACACTTTGTATCACATTTAAAGCATTTATATTTCACAAGTATGAACACATTCAACCAGTTGTCCATTTTGTGACTGGCAATAGGCTGGAATTTTTCCTTCTCCTACCCCCCGTATCTAGACAGAAAATTGCATAGCGAAATAGAGTCCTCCTATCCGTCCTTACCATAGGGCATACTTTAGGACTGACAGGGGTAGGTTCCAGTGCGGGGGCCGTTCTTTTAATGACAGATCACCCGCCTAGGCTTAGGGGTAGCATAGAGAACTATCAATAGGGTAAGATAGGTAGAGGCCGATCACCTTATGCTCTCCCTCCCTATCCATCATACCCTATATTCCCCTACCTATCCAGGAGCAGGGTCCAGGAGCAAATTTGTGGTTTCCTTGATTGTGAAATTTTACTCTTTTTGATGGATCTATGTACTACTACCACCACATTGGGTGGATTATATTCATAGAGCCCAACACTTGATCACACACTCATTAATATATGAGAATCACATGTGTGTTTGGTGGTCATTTCTTCTGTCATTTTAATCATCAATAAAAGTTACATTTTAGTGTTTTCTTCTGTGATAGTTTTTTGCCAACACTTTATTATATTTTTACTCCGTGATTTTTGTAACCAAAATGGTGTCTAAAAAACAGCTTAACAAAAAGGGGTTCCTAAAATCCACAATCCTTTATTTTTGCATACTGTGTACGAGTCAAGCTGCGCTTTAGGGCTATGCATGGGATATTTCTAAAAACTGCAGGTTTGGAATAAGAAATATTCAGTTTAAATTTCCTCTTATTACCTGACGTGTTATAGAATAAAACTGGATTAAAATTTTAAAATGTCACCTTCATTGTTAAAGGGGTTGTCCAAATTGCATTTGTTTGTTTTTTCAATTTTGCACCAAAAATATTTTTATTGTTTCACTGTAGATTTGGTGGTAAAACCAGTGATATTATTAGTCCAATTGGTGGCGCAAGAAAACTAGCTCCTATACAAGTCTGTAGGTGACAAATTGAAAGCGAGGAGGAAAAAAACTAAATTGCAAAAATAAAAAAAATCGTCCTAACTTACCTTTAACCTGTTAAGGACGCAGGGCGTATGCCTGGTCCTGTTACCGTGGTTTACAGCAAGCTCACGAGCTGAGCACGCTTCAAACCCGGTGGGTCCCGACTACTATCAGCAGCCAATTGGTCGATGCCCGGCATTAACCCCTTAGACGCCACGATCAAACTCTAAACCGAAAGCAAAAGTATCCCGGCAGCTCAGCTGAGCTGATCGGGACCATCACGGGAAACCGCAATGTTCCGATCAGCTGAGAGGACGGCGGGAGAGCCCTTACCTGCCTCCTTGCCATCCGATCGGTCTTCTGTTGCTCTCAGCCAGCCATGTAGGCTGGAGCAGCAGAGCACCAATAACACTGATCAATGCTATGCTATGGCATAGCATTGATCAGTATATGCAATCAAAAGATTGCATGGTATAGCCTATATATGTATAAAAATGTATTAATACCTTCCATAATATATCACCTCCATTTTCCCATTTTTTTAATTAAATTTTAATTTTAGATTTTTTAATAAAATAATGTAATGAAAACTAAAAATCATCATATGTGGTACTGCCATGTGTGTAAATGTCCGAACTATTAAAATATAAGGTTAGCTAAACCACACGGTGTTTAGGTAACCTTATATTGGTGTACACGTAAAAAATTTTGGTGCATGTAGTTATAATTTTTTTTAGTAATATAAAATAAAACCTACATAAATTGGGTATCCTTGTAAATGTATGAACCTACATAATAAAGATAAGGAGTCATTTTTACCGAAAAGTGCACTGCGTAGAAACGGAAGCCTTCAAAAGTTACAAAATGGCATGTTTTTTTTAGATTCCACACGACAAATAAGTTTTTTTCTTGTTTCGCTTATTTCAGATTATGTTAAAACTTAAGTGATGTCATTACAAAGTACAATTGGTGACACAAAAAACAAGTCCTTATATGGGTCTGTAGGTGCATAATTCAAAGTGTTATGATTTTTAGAAGGGGAGGAGGAAAAACGAAAGTTGAAGTCGGGCACCAGTTTGCTGAGCCCAACACCTGATTTGTAACTTGTTATATAACTTCACACTCCCTTCTCAGCTCAAAGAGCAGAGCGCTTCAGTGTGCAGTGCGATTGTCCCTGATTGGCTGAGGCACACACACCTCCCTCATTTATATTACCTGCTTCTCTAAGTGTGCATGCACACCATGTTTTTGCAATACAGTTCCCGTATCAGGTTTTTGATGAAAAACTGATTCCTCAAAACCTGGCTAAACTGTATCAAAACGTGTGTACAAATTTCAACCCGTATACAGTTAAAAACCGTATACAGTTCGAAAAATTATGTCCGGTTGCATCAGTTTTTAAAGAAAAAAAGTATACGTTTTTAACTTTTCACTCCATTTTGAATAAAGTTTCAATTGTTTGATTGAAATTCCAAGAAAAAAAACTGTGCAAAGTAAAAAACCATACGGTGAAAACCAGATGGAACCGTACGCACATACGGTTCTGTACGGTTCCCATTGACTCCCATGTTAAAAAAAAAAACATACACAATTTAATACGGTTTTTCACCCGGACCAAAAAACGTGGTAGACTACGGTTTTGAGTACGGGTAAAAAAAAAAAAAAAAAAAAAAAAAAGGACAAAACCGTATAAGACGCAAAACGGACTAAACCGGATGATGCGTTTGACATCTGGTTTACACTGTTAAGTCAATGTATACGGTTTTCAATACGGTTCTGTGCGGTTTTTAATTTGAAACCGTACACGGGAACTGTATAGCAAAAACATGGTGTGCATACACCCTAACCAAGTGAACTGCTCAGCTCTCTCAAGGCAGCTGCTCCTAAATATATCATTATAATTACTCCTTTTCTTGGTGCATCCTACTGGCTCTGAGATTGCTTAGGGCTCCCTTTGGCAGCCCTTAGCAATCGAGCACAGATTTCATGGATCAATGTAATGCGATAGCATTACATTGATTTATGTTAGCCATCTGATGATGGTTTACGATAGGCCCCTAGGTGGGCCAAAATGTGTGTTTAACCCCTTAACGGTTGCAGGCATATATTTATGTCCGTGTCCGTCTCCCGCGATATAATGCGCGGTCAAGCGGTGACCGAGTGTCATATCGGGTCGATCCCGGCATGTAACAGAAGCCAGGACCCGGGGCTAATAGTGCACGGCAAAGTTGAACGCCACGTCTAAAACAAAAGTAAAACCTTCCCGCTGCACAGTGGGGTTGATTGGGCCCACCGCAGTGAAAATGCGGTGTCCCGATCAGCTAGGTTGCGAGCTGAGAGTCACTCACCTTCCTCAGGCACGTCCGATCGGTGATTGATAGCTCCAAGCCTGAGATTCAGGCTTGAGCAATCGACCGCCAATAACACTGATCAATGTAAAGCTATGGCTTTGCAGTGAACAGTGCTGGCAATCAGTGTATGCAATGTTATAGCCCCCTATAGGGGCTATAACATTGCAAAAGAAAAGGATTTAAAAAAAAGTAATAAATGCGATTTAACCCTTTCCCTAATAAAAGTCCAAATCCCCCCCCTTTCCCATAAAAAAAAAAAACATGTAAATAAAATAAATATAAACATATGTGGTATCGCCGCGTGCGTAAATGTCTGAACTATAAAAAAATATATATAATTAATTAAACCACAGGGTCAATGGCGTACAGGCCAAAAAATGCAAAAGTCCAAGCTAGCCTTTTTTTGGTCACTTTTTATATCATGAAAAAATTTATAAAAAGCGATCAAAAAGTCAGATCAATACAATGGTACAGATAAAAACTTCAGATCATGGTGCAAAAAATTTGCCCTCATACCGCCCCATACGCAGAAAAATAAAAAAGTTATAAGGGTCAGAAGATGACAATATTAAACGTATGTTACGCCGAGCACTACGGGTCCCTGCTTCTCCCCGGAGCGCTCGCGGCGTTTCTCTCTCTGCAGCACCCCGGTCAGACCCGCTGACCGGGAGCGCTGCACTGACATTGCCGGCGGGGCTGCGATTCGCATAGCGGGACGCGCCCGCTCGCGAATCGCATCGCAAGTCACTCACCTGTCCCGGTCCCCGGCTGTCACGTCCTAGCGCGCGCGGCTCCGCTCCTTAGGGCGCGCGCGCCAGCTCTTTAAGATTTAAAGGGCCAGTGCACCAATGATTGGTGCCTGGCCCAATCAGTCCAATTAGCTTCCACCTGCTCCCTGTCCATATAACCTCACTTCCCCTTCCCTTCCTTGCCGGATCTTGTTGCCTTTGTGCCTGGAGAAATCGTCTATTGTGTTTGCCAGTACTGTGTTCCTGACCTCTTGCTATCACCATTGACTACGAACCTTGCCGCCTGCGTCGACCTTCTGCTACGTCTGACCTTGCCTCTGCCTAGTCCTTCTGTCCCACGCCTTCTCAGCAGTCAGCAAGGTTGAGCCGTTGCCGGTGGATACGACCTGGTTGCTACCGCCACAGCAAGACCATCCCGCTTTGCGGCGGGCTCTGGTAAAAACCAGTAGCAACCTAGAACCGGTCCACCGACACGGTCCACGCCAATCCCTCGCTGACACAGAGGATCCACATCCAGCTAGCCGAATCATAACAACGTATAAATTTTCCTGCATGTAGTTATGAATTTTTCTAGAAGTACGACAAAATCAAACCTATATAAGTAGGGTATCATTTTAATCGTATGGACCTACAGAGTAAAGATAAGGTGTCATTTTTACCGAAAAATGTACTGCATAGAAACGGAAGCCCACAAATTTACAAAATGGCGTTTTTTTCTTCAATTTCGTCACACAATTATTTTTTCTTTCCATTTCACCGTAGATTTTTGGGTAAAATGACTGATGTCACTGCAAAGTAGAATTGGTGGCGCAAAAATTAAGCCATCATATGGATTTTTAGGTACAAAATTGAAAGGGTTATGATTTTTAAAAGGTTAGGAGGAAAAAACGAAAGTGCAAAAACAGAAAAACTTGTGGTCCTCAAAGGAGTACTCTGGTTCAGAGTACTCCTGCTCCGTCCTGCCCGGGCTGCAAAAAAAATGAAAATAAACCATCACTCACTTTCCTGGGTTCCCGCGGAGCGCCACTACAGCTTATCGGTCCTCCGGTCCATCTTCTTCATACTTCCGTGTGAACGAAGCGTCACATGGCGCTCAGCCTATTATAGGCCGAGGCAGAACCTTGCGGCTGCCGGCAATAGGTTGAGCGCCATGTGACGCTTCGTTCACACGGAAGTATGAAGAAGATGGACCGGAGGACCGATCAGCTGTAGTGGCGCTCTGCGGGAACCCAGGAGGGTGAGTGATGGTTTATTTTCATTTTTTTGCAGCCCCGGCAGGACGGAGCAGGAGTGCTCTGCACCAGAGTACTCCTTTAAGGGGTTAAATAAAGTTAAAAAAATGTTTTAACCTCTTAAGGACTCAGCATTTTGCAGTTTTTGCATTTTAGTTTTTTCCCTCCTTACATTTTTAAAATCATAACCCTTTCAATTTTTCACCTAAAATCCATATTATGGCTTATTTTTTGCACCACCAATTCTACTTTGCAGTGATTTTACTAATTTTACCCAAAAATCTATGGGAAATAAAATCATTGTGCCACAAAATTGAAGAAAAAACAAGAAAATTTTTGTAACTTTTGGGGGCTTCCATTTCTACGCAGTGCATTTTTTGTAAAAATAACACCATATCATTATTCTGTAGGTCCATACGGTTAAAATGGTACACTATTTATATAGGTTTGATTTTGTCGTACTTCTGGAAAAAATCTAAACTACATGCGGGAAAATTTATACAATTAAAAATGTCCTCTTCTGACCCCTAAAACTTTTTTTATTTTTCCACATATGGGGTATGAGGGCTAATTTTTTCCGCCATGATCTGAAGTTTTTATTGGTACCATTTTTGTTTTGATCGGACTGTTTGATCGCTTTTCATTCATTTTTTTATGGTATAAAAGGTGACCAAAAATATGCTATTTTGGACTTTGGAATTTTCCTTTGTGTACGCCATTGACTGTGCAGTTTAACTATATATTTTTATAGTTCTGTCATTTACGCACATGGCAATACCACATATTTTTATTTACATTGTTTTTTGTTTTTGTTTTTAAAGGGAAAAGGGGGGTGATTCTGACTTTTATTACGGAAGGGGTTAAAGGAAAACTGTCAGATATTTTCTCCCGCACTATCCACAGTACTGTTGGATAGTGTGGGAGATGCTGATTAAAACGAGCCCTACCTTGCCCGGATCCGCCCGGCCGTTCGGCTGCAATTGTAGTTTTATTTTATGTGTATATCTTGCTGTAACTGGCACGGGCGGGGCTTCTGCAGCTAACTGGCACTGATGTCAACGCCGCTTAAAAATATTCATCCCCCTCCCTCCAGTTCTCATTCTCTTCGCCGCTCCTAACTGGAGGGAGGGGGGATGAATATTCATAAGCGGCGCTGACGTCAGTGCCAGTTAGCTGCAGAAGCCCCGCCCGTGCCAGTTACAGCAAGATATACACATAGAACAAAAGTACATGGCCGGGCGGATCCGGGCAAGGTAGTGCTTGTTTTAATCAGCGTCTCCCGCACTATCCATCAGTACTGTGGATAGTGCAGGAGAAAATATCTGACAGTTTTCCTTTAAATCACATTTATTAAAGGGGTTATCCAGGAAAAAAACTTTTTTTTTATATATATTAACTTGCTCCAGAAAGTCAAACAGATTTGTAAATTAATTTGTAAATAAATTTAATTGCATCTTGGGAGCTGGACGACTTCTTTGTTCACATTTTCGTGTTTGGCACGTCCGTGCTCAGCTGATGCATGTTCCCTAATAGGTGGTGAGCGGAACTGGTGTCTTGCACAAACAGATTTGTAAATTACTTCTATTAAAAAATCTTAATCCTTTCAGTACTTATGAACTGCTGAAGTTGAGATGTTCCTTTCTGTCTAAGTCCTCTCTGATGACACCTGCCTCGGGAACTGTCCAGAATAGAAGCAAATCCCCATAGCAAACCTCTTCTACTCTGTGCAGTTCCCGAGACAAGCAGAGATGTCAGCAGAGAGCACTGTTGCCAGATTGAAAAGAACAACTCAACCTGAGCCGCTGATATTTATTGGAAGGATGAAGATTTTTTAATAGAAGTAATTTACAAATCTGTTTAACTTTCTGGAGCCAGTTGATCTATAAAAAAAAAGGTTTTCCTGGAATACCCCTTTAACACTTTTTTTTTTCACTTTTGTTTGCAATTTTATAGCTCCCATAGGGGGCTATAAAATTGCACACACTGATTTCCTTCACTGATCACTGCCATGCATTAACATGAATCTCAGGCTTCATTCGGCGATCGGACACGCAGGAGGCAGGTAGGAATCCTCCTGGTGTCCTGCAAGCTGTTTGGGACGCCGCGATTTGACCGCTGCAGTCCCGAACAGCCCAACTTTAATCGCTGTGTCTGAAGGGTTAATGCCAGGCATCACCATGATCGGTGATGTCCGGTATTAGCCGCGGGTCCCAGCCGTTGATGGCCGCCAGGACCGACCCGATATGACCCCGCGTTATATTGTAGGAGCCGGCGCAGGATGTAAATATGTATGTCCTGCGTCGTTAAAGAGTAACAAATATTTTAAAAAATCCCTCCCCTAATAAAAATTCAAATCACCCCCCTTTTCCAATTTTTAGAATAAAAAACTGCACAAACCAAAAAATACACATATTTGGTGTCACCACGTGCAAAATTGACTGAACTATTAAATTATTATGTTTCTGATCCTGCACAGTGAACGGCAAAAAAATTCCAAACGGCAAAATTGGTGATTTTTGGTTACATTACATTGTGAAAAAAAGTGATCAAAAAGCCAGAACTACACAACAGTGGTAAAAACGCAAAAAAAAAAAACCCTAACACACATCTGTAGGTGGAAAAATAAAAAAGTTATAGGGGTGAGAACATGGTAATGAACAAAGTTATTTTTTCAAGGTTTACATTTTTTTTTACTGTAAAACGAAACAAAAATTATTCAAGTTTGGTATAATTTGAATTGTACTGACCCATAGAATAAACATGAGCAAACACAAAACAGAGTCCAGCTCACTTCACGAGCCCTGTGCGCACGGACTGGCGTGGGCAGCGCCACTGTATGTGATCCAAGAACAAAGGGATGTCCAGCACACAAGATGCAGAACGTTTTCTTTATTTGCAGGTAAAACTTCACAGCATAGCAGACATGGACACAAACATGTGACGCGTTTCGGCCCTAGCGTCGGGCCTTAGTCATAGACTAAGGCCCGACGCTAGGGCCGAAACGCGTCACATGTTTATGTCTGTGTCTGCTATGCTGTGAAGTTTTACCTGCAAATAAATAAAACGTTCTGCATCTTGTGCACTGGACATCCCTTTGTTCTTGATAGAATAAAGATGGAATGTCAGATTTACCGTATTTTGAACTCGGAAAAAAATTGCCATACAATATTGTGCAATTCCATATTCTTTTCAAGTTTGCCCTGCATATAATTTATTTCTGGCTTTGTAATACATTGTATGATAAACAAGTGAATCAGTGGAAAGTCCAAGTTCTTACGCAGAAAATAAGCTCTAATAGAACTTTGTCAGTCGAAAAATAAAAAAGTTATGGGTGTAAGAAGGTAAGGAGAAAAAAGAACCTGTTTAATAATACTATTACCCTCACCCATTTGTATACGTTTATGCTTTATCTTTATGGTATCGGACAACGATTTTGTAAGTCGGTCTCAGATTGTTGTTTTCAGGATTACTCTTTGTTCCCTATATATACCTGCTTTTGCACACAATTATGGTTTACCAAATGTACGATAATTTGAGAAATAAAATTATTTAATATCAGAAGCTATGCTCTGTTTGGGCCTCTTTTTATTTACTAGGTAATATAATTGACATCATACATAAATTGGCATCAGAGGCATATAGCTTACAGAAAAACTGACAGGCTGTTCACCCACACTATACCCAATATACTGTGTGAGCAGCATTAAAGGGGTAATCCGATTTAATACGTTATTTTTTTTTTTTTTTAAATCAACTGGTGCCAGAAAGTTAAACAGATTTGTAAATTATTTCTATAAAAAAATTCTTAATCCTTCCAGTACTTATTAGTTGCTGAATACTACAGAGGAAATTATTTTCTTTTTGGAACACAGTGCTCTCTGCTGACATCTCATTCCATTTTAGGAACTGTCCAGAGCAGCATGTTTGCTATGGGGATTTTCTCCTACTCTGGACAGTTCTTAAAATAAACAGAGATGTCAGCAGAGAGCACTGTGCTCGTAATGTCAGCAGAGAGCTGTCGGGCGATACCATCAAAAGAAAAATAATACCAATAAAAACTACAGATCACAACTCAAAAAATGCATCTTCAAAAACTGTGACGACCGCCACGACCAATCCCATAGACTTGCATTGAGGGGGCGGAGTGCGTCACAGTACTACAGCCCCTGTATTGCCCGTCATCAGGCACGGAGCGAAGTTTGCTCCATGCAGCAGATGACACAGGGTGCTGAAGGAGAGATCATGGGGGTTCCCAGCGGCAGGACCCCTGCAATCGGACATCTTATCCCCTATTCTTTGCATAGAGGATAAGATGTCTAGGGGCCGAGTACCCCTTTAACCTCATCTTGCTATTGTGTTGCTGTACACAATGAAGGCGGGGAGCCAGCTCGCCATAGTCCCCTACCACTTCAATATTCCCTGCCCCTCTCATAAATATGCTAATGTCACTACTGATTCGTGAGAGCTCTCTGAGAAGAGCGCAGGCTCCACTGCCTTGCTTCACCCAACTTCTAGCGAGGCAACGACACCTGTGCGACACAGAGCGCCCATGTGCCGACAGGGTCTCACATCCTAGTGACCTGAGAGTGAAGACATTAGCATATTCATGAGAGGGGCGGGCAGAGGAGGAAATATTGAGGAGACAGGGAAGTGCGGAGAGCTGGCTCACTGCCTCCATTTGTGCACAGCGTCGCAATAGCAAGAGAAGGTTAAACCTACATGAGGCTACAATGTAGGGCAATGTGAAGCCCGTTATTTTGGGATCGAGAAAAGCCTGAGGAAAAAATTGTGCTCACATTGACTTTTTCTCCGGCTTTTTTCTTCAAAAATAATGGCGCCCGATGGGCCCCACTGATTATAATGGAGTCAATCGGGAGCCGTTATTGACCCGTCAAAATTACGGCCGTCAAATTGCAAAAAAAAAAGTGAGTTTGCCGGCAGTATTTGAAGGGTCATACCGGTAGTGTGAAAGGGGCCTAACACTGCCAATTCTGGACCAATTAACCCCTTAAGGACTTAGCCCTTTTTCACCTTAAGGACTCAGCCGTTTTTTGCAATTCTGACCACTGTCACTTTAAACATTAATAACTCTGGAATGCTTTTACTTATCATTCTGATTACGAGATAGTTTTTTCGTGACGTATTCTACTTTACCATGGTGGTAACATTTTATGGTAACTTGCATCCTTTCTTGGTGAAAAATCCCCAAATTTTATGAAAAAAATGAAAATTTAGCATTTTTCTAACTTTGAAGCTCTCTGCTTGTAAGGAAAATGGATATTCAAAATAATTTTGTTTTTGGTTCACATATACAATGGGGGAGATTTATCAAAGGATTTAGACTGGTTTTTCCTGTCTAAATTTGTCTCACAGAAAGTCGCAGTCTAAATATGTGCGACTTTTCTGCGACTTTTGCTGTAGCAGACTTTTAGAACATGATGCATGCAAGTCTATTTTAGACGGAAATGCATTGGAAAATGCATTGGTGCTGAATTTATCAAGTGCGACTTTTGTGCGACAAGTCGCATCTGCCCAAAATACGCTGAAATGTCAGACCATGTTGGAACAGGTCTAAATGCAGTTTAAGCTGTAGACCCTGAAGTCTGAGCACAGAATTTATCAAGGGCTGTGAGACCTTTGATAAATTAGGAGCACAATAGACAGGAGACTACCACATACGCTGGTCTATAAGCATACCCAGAATAGACTAGATTAGTAAATGTCCCCCAATATGTCTACTTTATGTTTGCATCATAAAATTGACAAGTTTTTACTTTTGGAAGACATCAGAGGGCTTCAAAGTTCAGCAGCAATTTTCCAATTTTTCACAAAATTTTCAAACTCAATATTTTTCAGGGACCAGTTCAGTTTTGAAGTGGATTTGAAGGGTCTTCATATTAGAAATACCCCACAAATGACCCCATTATAAAAACTACACCCCCAAAGTATTCAAAATGACATTCAGTCAGTGTTTTAACCCTTTAGGTGTTTCACAGGAATAGCAGCAAAGTGAAGGAGAAAATTTAAAATCTTCATTTTTTACACTCGCATGTTCTTGTAGACCCAATTTTTTATTTATTTATTAATTTTTGCAAGTGGTAAAAGGAGAACATTTTTACTTGTGTTTGTAGCCAAATTTCTCTCGAGTAAGCACATACCTCATATGTCTATGTAAAGTGTTCGGCGGGCGCAGTAGAGGGCTCAGAAGGGAAGGAGCGACAAGGGGATTTTGGAGAGAACTTTTTTCTGAAATGGTTTTTGGGGGGCATGTCACCTTTAGGAAGCCCCTAGGGTGTCAAAACAGCAAAAAAAAAAAAAAAACACATGGCATACCATTTTGGAAACTAGACCCCTCGGGGAATGTAACATGGGATAAAGTGAGCCTTAATACCCCACAGGTGTTTCATGACTTTTGCAAATGTAAAAAAAAATTATAATTTTTACCTAAAATGCTTGGTTTCCCGAAAATTTTACATTTTTACAAAGGGTCAAAGCAGAAAATACCCTCCAAAAATTTGAAGCCCAATTTCTCCCGATTCAGAAAACACCCCATATGGGGGTGAAAAGTTCTCTGCTGGCGCACTACAGGTCTCAGAAGGGAAGGAGTCACATTTGGCTTTTTGGAAGCAAATTTTGCTCTGGGGGCATGTTGCATTCAGGAAGCCCCTATGGTGCCAGGACAGCAAAAAAAAAAAAAAAAAAAACACATGGAATACCATTTTGGAAACTAGACCCCTTGGGGAACGTAAAAAGGGGTAAAGTGAACCTTAATACCCCACAGGGGTTTCACGACTTTGGCATATGTAAAAAAAAAAAAAAAAATTACCTAAAATGCTTGGTTTCCCAAAAATTTTACATTTTTACAAAGGGTTAAAGCAGAAAATACCCCCCCAAAATTTGAAGCCCAATTTCTCTCGATTCAGAAAACACCCCATATGGGGGTGAAAAGTGCTCTGCTGGCGCACTACAGGTCTCAGAAGAGAAAGAGTCACATTTGGCTTTTTGGAAGCAAATTTTGCTCTGGGGGCATGCCGCATTTAGGAAGCCCCTATGGTGCCAGGACAGCAAAAAAAAAAAAAAACACATGGCATTATATTTTGGAAACTAGACCCCTTGGGGAACGTGTTACAGTGAGTACTTACACCTCACAGGTTTTTTGAACAGTGGGCTGTAAAAGTGAAAAATTCGATTTTTTTTGCACTATATTGATAGTGTTACCCCAAATGTTTCATTTTCACATTGGGTAATAGGGCAAAAGGCCCCCAAAATTTGTAGAACAACTTTGTATGAGAAAAAAAAATACCCCATAAGTGGATGTAAATTGCTCTGTGGACGCACTACAATGCTCAGAATAGGAGGAGTGAAATTTTGTTGAAATTGAAGTTGGGGGTCATGTGCATTTATAAAGCCCCCATTGTGCAATAACAGCCCAAAAAACAACCACATGTGACACCATTTTAGAAACTACACCCCTCAATGAACGTAACAAGGGGTACAGTGGGAAATAACACCTCACAGGTTTTTTGAAAAATGGGCCATAAATTTAAAAATTAGATGGGGTTATGCAATTTTTAACATTTTCACAAGGGGTAATATGAGATATTGGGTTACAAATTTTTGAGGGTTTTTTCCCCTGACTATAAAAATACATCCACATATGGGGAAACGTGCTGGGCGGGCACACAACAAGGCTCAGAAGTCATAGAGGTCACTTTGTATTTGTGGCCAATGGCATATCAGTAGCTGACGGTTACATACATTCCGAGGAAAATACAAAAATGAAACACCCACATGTGACACCATTACAGAAAGTACTGAGGAACGGGTATAGGGGTAAAGAGGACATTTTTAACGCACAGGTGTTTCCTAAATTTATTTTCCAGGAATGGATGAAGGGTAGCTTTTGAAAATTGCAATTTTCAACCTATGCTCTGCTTCATCTTTCTGGGAACAACTAACATGTGACTCCGAATTGTCGCCTGGAAATACGACAGAGCTCAGCAAAAACTTCGCATTTGAGGCCGATGTTTAACATAACAGTTACATACATTCAGAGGAAAATACAAGAAAGGAACACCCATATGTGAGATTATTACAAACAGTACACCCCCTAGGGGAAGGTGTATAGGGTGAAGTGGAGATTTGGAACAGACGGGTGTTCCCTTCATTTATTTTCCAGGAATGGATGAAGAGTCTTATGGGGGGGAAGAAAATTGCAATTTTACTGATATGCCAATTATTTTCCCAGAATGATGACCCAGAGTACAGCCAAAAGTAAAAATGATGTCCGCCCCAAATCCTATACTCTGAATCATCATTCTGGGAAGGGGATGTGTGGGGCCGTCCCTGTTCTGTTACCTCAAATGCGCAACCCGCTCAGGTGGGGAGAGAGAGCGCTGCGCGTTTGAGGCAACTGCAAACCTCCAATGCTGTTGACTCTGTGTCCCATAACCCATTTTTTATGGGGAAGAAAAAAAAAGATATTGGGAAAAAGGTTTTTTGTTTTTTTTTCTTTTATTTGGAAGTCAATGTACCCTGGACTGGTACATTGAAGCCGAATTCTGGGGAATGAAAATTAGGGCAAAGGGTGGAAAATTTAGTACTCCATGGAAGTGTGATACTCCCTGAAGCAGCGTATGCAGAGGCCCGGATGATCGGGGCAAGTGTCACACTGAATGGTGGTGTCCTTCCGTCTCCCCTTCCTGTGACACACTCTGCATTTCTTCTGGGTTCGTCCCGACCTTCTAGTGTTGGGGATCACACCTGGAAAGTGTTGGCCCGGGACGATCCGGGGACCTAAAGTTCCAGAGGTGCACTGACCCGCTCCTTGGTGGTCACCAAAGATGAGGGCCCTTAGAACTACCTCTTGGAGCTGCAGGTATGTCCCTGTGTTGCCAGCGTACTTGTACAGTATAAAAGAGTTGTACATGGCAACCTGTACCATGTAGACCGCAACCTTTTTATACCATACACGTGTTTTCCGAATGGCATTATATGGTTTCAGGACTTGATCAGAAAGATCAACTTCCCCATATACCGATTGTAGTCCTGAATACAATCGGGCTTGAGGACTGGTCCCGCGGTACCTCGCACAGGGACAGGGGTGCTGCCGTTCCCATGAATAGTGGTGAGCATAAGGACATCCCTCTTGTCCTTATACCGGACCAACAACAGGTTCTCATGGGAAAAGGCACGGGACTCGGGGGATAGGAGCATGTAGGGGATGGGGCGGAAGGCCTCTTTGATTCTTCCGGACTGCCCCACAAGCGACCGTGGATCTGGCGGCGAGGGATGTGAAGAGAGGGATACTAGTATAAAAGTTATCCACGTAAAGGTGGTATCCTTTATCTAGCAATGGGTGCAAAAAGCCCCAAACGATTTTCCCGCTAACACCCAGAGTGGGGGGACATTCTGGTGGTTCAAAACGGGAATCTCGTCCCTCATACACTATAAACTTGCAAGTGTACCCGGAGGTACTCTCGCAAAGTTTATACATCTTCACGCCATACCGCGCTCGCTTGGTAGGGATGTATTGCCGGAAGTTGAGTCTCCCCTTGAAGCTGATGAGAGACTCATCAATAGAGACTTCCCGCCCCGGGACATAGGCCTCCCAAAATCTGGCCCCAAAGTGATTGATGACCAGCCTGATTTTATACAGGCGGTCATACGCGGGATCAGTTTAGGGGGGACATGCCGCATTATCAGCATAATGCAACCATCTCCGACTGGCCTCAAACCGGGGATGTGTCATAGCCATATTGTAGAGGGGTGTCTGGTAAAAGACGTCCCCACTCCAATATTGCCTGACACTGGGTTTTTTAACTAGACCCATATGCAGCACGAGGCCCCAAAAGGTCCTCATTTTGGCTGCATCGACTGGAGTCCAGCCGCCGGGTCTAGCTAAAAATGAGCCCGGGTTAGCGGCGACGAACTCTTGGGCATACAGATTCATCTGTGTAACCATCAAATTAACAAAGTAGTTACTGAAAAAATGACCGAAAAAGTCAATTTCAGTGAACTCGACAATGTTCATTTTGATTCCTGAGTCGCCAACAAACTCAGGAATCACGGGCTCGTGGTCTGCTGGCTGAGTCCAGACAAGTTCGCTGGTACGATGTACCAGTGAATGTGGCTGGGGGGCTTCACTAGTATGAGCGCCAGGGGGACTCATACTAGCAGGGGGAACAGGGTCAAGGGCAGAGGGGGTTTGCAGCACCGCACGGGGGCGAGTTCGTTGCCTTGGTGGCTCATCATCTGAACTAGATGATGAGGAGGACGATGAAATAAGGAAGGTGGGGTCTTCATCGTCCTCTGAGATGCTTTCAGAGTCGGAGGCAAGTATGGCTAATGCCTCCTCCGCCGAAAACACTCTGCGGGCCATTTCCCTACTCTAATGTGGATACGGGTGTGTGTGTGGGGGGGGGACGACACTTTATTTGTGTATGTGCTGCGTGTGGTGTGGTGCGATACTACCTCCCTAACCCGCCCTAACCTAACTAAACTAACCCGCCCTAACAGAAAATAAAAAATAAATAAAAAGGGGACTAGCGCAAAAAAAAGCGTTTATCTAATCAGTGGTGTGCGCACTGATTAGCGCTTGTGGCAGCAGGGGGCACAGAAGTCAGTGGGGGGTCCGGCCACTCAGCCCAGAACTGTGGCTGGTGGCTTTTTCACAGACCCCCACACAAAAAAACCGAAAAATAAAATAAAAAAACGCTTAACCCCGAAAAAATGCACCCGCCTGAACCCAAAAAAACCAGCTCATCAGTGATAAATCACTGACAGCGGTGGGACAGGCTGCACACACAGGTACGGTCCGTCCACACAGTACACGCCTGCTACTGGTGGCACAGACCGCCTATGAGTTCAAAAAAGCGCTAGAAAACCCCCAAAAAAGCACCGGCACCACACAAAAAAACGCTGATCAGTACTACGGGACTGATCAGCGGCGGGTGGGCTTTAACTCCTTGGGGACGGAGCCCATTATAACCCTAAGGACGGGAGCATTTTTTGCAAATCTGACCACTGTCACTTTAAGCATTAATAACTCTGGAATGCTTTTACCTATCATTTTGATTCCGAGATTGTTTTTTCGTGACATATTCTACTTTATGGTAGTGGTAAATTTTTGTCGATACTTCCATCATTTCTTGGTGAAAAATTCCAAAATTTTATGAAAAATTTGAAAATTTTGCATTTTTCTAACTTTGAAGCTCTCTGCTTGTAAGGAAAATAGACATTCCAAATAAATTATATATTGATTCACAAATACAATATGTCTACTTTATGTTTGCATCATAAAGTTGAGATGTTTTTACATCAGAGGGCTTCAAAGTTCAGCAGCAACTTTCCAATTTTTCAAAATCGAAATTTTTCAGGGACCAGTTCAGGTTTGAAGTGGATTTGAAGGGCCTTCCTATTAGAAATACCCCACAAATGACCCAATTATAAAAACTGCACTAAAATGACATTCAGTCATAGCAGCAAAGTGAAGGAGAAAATTCAAAATCTTCATTTTTTACACTCGCATGTTCTTGTAGACCCAGTTTATGAATTTTTACAAGTGGTAATAGGAGAAAACGCCTCCAAAAATTTGTAACCCAATTTCTCTTGAGTAAGGAAATACCTCAAATGTGTATGTCGAGTGTTCGGCGGGCGCAGTAGAGGGCTCAGAAGGGAAGGAGCAACAATGGGATTTTGGAGAGTGAATTTTGCTGAAATGGTTTTTGGGGGGCATGTCACATTTAGGAAGCCCCTATGGTGCCAGAACAGCAGAAAACCCCACATGGCATACCATTTTGGAAACTACACCCCTCAAGGCATGTAACAAGGGGTACAGTGAGCCTTAACACCACGCAGGTGTTTGACGACTTTTCGTTAAAATCGGATGTGTAAATGGAAAAAAAAAATGTTTCACTAAAGTGCAGTTTCTTCCCCAAATTTACCATTTTTACAAAGGGTTATGGGAGAGAATGCCCCCCCAAAATATGTAACCCCATTTCTTCTGAGTATGGAAATAGCACATGTTAGGACGTAAAATGCTCTGCGGGCGAAATACAATGCTCAGAAGAGGAGGAGCGCCATTGAGCTTTTGGAAAGAGAATTCGTTTGGAATGGTAGTCAGGGGCCATGTGCGTTTACAAAGCCCCCTGTGGTGCCAGAACAGTGGACCCCCCCCACATGTGACCCCATTTTGGAAACTACACCCCTCACAGAATTTAATAAGAGGTGCAGTGAGTATTTACACCCCACTGGCATTTAACAGATCTTTGGAACAGTGGACTGTGCAAATGAAAAATAAAATTTTTAATTTTCACGGACTACTGTTCCAAAAATCTGTCAGACACCTGTGGGGCGTAAATGCTCACTGTACCCCTTATTACATTACACAAGGGGTGTAGTTTCCAAAATGGGGTCACATGTGGGGGGGGTCCATTGTTCTGGCACTATGGGGGCTTTGTAAACTCATGTGGCCTTCAATTCCGGACACATTCTCTCTTCAAAATCCCAATGGCGCTCCCTCTCTTCTGAGCATTGTAGTTCGCCCGCAGAGCACTTTACATCCACATATGGGGTATGTTCTTACTCAGAGGAAATGGGGTTACAAATTTTGGGGGATTTTTTACCTATTTTCCCTTGTGAAAATGAAAAATTTAGGGTAACACCAGCAGTTTAGTGAAAACATTTTTTTTTTCATTTTCCCTCCAACTTTAATGAAAATTCGTCAAACACCTGTGGGGTGTAAATGCTCACTATACCCCTTGTTACGTTCCGTGGGGGGTGTAGTTTCCAAAATTGGGTCACATGTGGGTATTTTTGTTTTTGCATTTATGTCAGAACCACTGTAAAATCAGCCACCCCTGTGCAAATCACGAATTTAGGCCTCAAATATACATGGTGCACTCTCACTCCTGAGCCTTGTTGTGCGCCCGCAGAGCGTTTTACGCCCACATATGGGGTAATTCCGTACTCAGGAGAAATTGCGTTACTAATTTTGGGGGGCTTTTTTTCCTTTTACTGCTTGTGAAAATAAAAAGTATGGGGCAACACCAGCATGTTAGTGTAAACATTTTTTTTTACACTAACAGGCTGTTGTAACCCCCAACCTTTCCTTTTCATAAGGGGTAAAAGGAGAAAAAGCCCCCCAAAATTTGTAGTGCAATTTCTCCCGATTACGGAAATACCCCATATGTGGCCCTAAACTGTTTCCTTGAAATACGACAGGGCTCTGAAGTGAGAGAGCACTATGCGCATTTGAGGACTAAATTAGGAATTGCATAGGGGTGGACATAGGGGTATTCTATGCCAGTGATTCCCAAACAGGGTGCCTCCAGCTGTTGCTTAACTCCTAGAATGCCTGGACAGTCAGTGGCTGTCCAGAAATGCTGGGAGTTGTTGTTTTGCAACAGCTGGAGGCTCCATTTTGGAAACCCTGCCGTACAATACGTTTTTCATTTTTATTGGGGGGGGGGGGGGGGGACAGTGTATGGGGGTGTATATGTAGTGTTTTACTCTTTATTATGTGGTAGTGTAGCATTTTTAGGGTACATTCGCACTGGAGTGTTACAGTGAGTTTCCCGCTAGGAGTTTGCGCTGCGGCAAAAAATTTGCCGCAGACCAAACTTGAAGCAGGAAACTTACTGTAAACCTGCCCGGGTGGGGGGGGGGGGGGGGGGGGGGGGGGGGCAAACCTCCAGTTGTTTCAAAACCACAACTGACAGTGCATGCTGGGAGTTGTACTTTTGCAACCGCTGGAGGCACACTGGTTGGAAAACCTTCAGTTAGGTTCTGTTACCTAACAGTATTTTCCAACCAGTGTGCCTCCAGCTGTTGCAAAACTACAACTCCCAGCATGTACTGATCGCCGAAGGGCATGCTTGGAGATGTAGTTATGCAACAGCTGGAGGTTACGCAACTACAACTCCCAGAATGCCGAGACAGCTGTTTGCTGTTTCAGCATGCTGGGATTTGCAGTTTTGCAACATCTGGAGGGCTACAGTTTATAGACCACTGTCCAGTGATCTCCAAACTGTGACCCTCCAGATGTTGCAAAACTACAAATCCCAGCATGTCCAGAAAGCAAAGAGCTGTTTGAGCATGCTAGGAGTTGTAGTTTTGCAAGATCTGGAGGGATACAGTTTAGAGACTACTATATAGTGGTCTCAAACTGCAGCCCTCCAGCTGTTGCAAAACTACATATTCCAGCATGCCCAAACAGCAAACAGCTGTCTGGGCATGCTGGGAGTTATAGTTTTGCAACATCTGGAGGGCTACAGTCTCAGACTGTAGCCCTCCAGATGTTGCTAGGCAACTTACCGGCTTCCGTAGGATCCAGGGAGCCGTCCTCTTCTGCTGCACGCCGCCTGCGCCGATCTCCGTCGCCGCCGCCGATCCGCAGCCTCCGGAGGGGTAAGTTCAGTCCCTGTCGTTTTCCCCGTCCTGCCCCGCCTATTGTGGGAGGGCAGGACGGGGAAAATGAAAGTAAACCCCTCCGCCCCTGATCTGCTATTGTTGGTCGCGTCTAGACCACCAATAGCAGAGATAGGAGGGGTGGCACCCCTGCCACCTCACTCCTATCGCTGTAGGGGGATCGTAGTTGTCTTAGACAACCGCGATCCCCCTTCTATTCTGGGTCACCGGGTCACCATAGACCCGTAATCGGCGCAAATCGCAAGTGTGAATTCTAATGACCCCTCTGGGCATTTGCACGGGGTGCCTGCTGATAGATATCAGCAGTCACCCTATCCCGGTCCCCGCCCGGAGCGCGGCGGGGACCGAAATTCCCACAGGCGTATGGATACGCCCTTCGTCCTTGACAAACTGTGGCACACACGCTTAGGAAAAAAAAAAAAAAAAAAGATCTGCGCAAAAAAAACACTGGCGGCAGACCGCAGCGACCCAGCAGGGCCGGGGTCACGCAGCTAAAGGTGCTACGGACCCACGGACATCCACTGAGGTACGCTTGAAAAAAAAAAAAAAAAAACTTTTTTTTTTTTTTTTTTTTTAACCCTAACCTGTCCCTACCTAATCTAAAGCTAACCCTGGGAGATTTCTGTGCCAAGCGGCCACAGAAAGGGGGCAAGGGGCACTTTTTTTTAACTGAGGGGATGGTAGGCAGCACGGGGCTCCGTCCTGCACGCCAGATCTCGGTGGAATGGCGGGCAGAACGGAGCAACATGCTCCTAGCCCCCACCATCCCCTCCCATTACAATGTGATTGGTGGTGGTCACTTTGGCCACCCAATCACACTGTAGTAGGGGCGGTGGCAACAATGCCAGCCCCCAGTACAGCACTGATGATGATTGGTGGTGTATATTACACCACCATTCATCATCTATATCAAGGTCAGTAGTACCCAGCGCCCTGCAGCGATCGACGGTATAGGAGGTCCTCCTGACCACCTCAGGCACACTGCCGGGATGTCTGCTGAATGAAATAAGCAGACATCCGGCTCCGATCCCCGCCCGGCGAGCGGCGGGGAACGGAATCGCACATCATCGCTCGTCTGAATTGACAAGCAATGCGCTGCGATCGCCGACATGGGGGGTCATCATGACCCCCCTGGGCGATATGCCACGTTGCCTGCTGAACGATTTCAGCAGGCATCGGGCACCGGCTCCCCTCCAGCTAGCGGTGGGGGGCCGGGATTTGACAGGACGTACTCAAACGTCCTGAGTCCTTAAGGACTCAGAAAAGGGTCAGTTTGAGTACGTCTTGCGTCCTTAAGGGGTTAAAGTAAGTAAACACTCTTTAAATGCTGCTCACTTGCACTATAACTCAGTATACTGGGTTTCATGTGGGTAAACAGCTTGTCAGTTTCTCTTTAAAAGGTTAAAAATCCTGGAATATCCCCAGAGGACGCAGGACATACCTGTACGCCACGGCTGCCTGGCACTTAGCCCAAAAGGACATACACCAGTGTTTCCCAACCTTTTTCTGGTTGGGGCACACCTCGAAAAAAAAAAATTCCGCAGGGCACCGCTACTGAGGTTGATGAGCAAAAAATAATAATAATTAAAAAAAAAAAATGGGAAAATGGGAAAAACGCAATGCACTATATCTATTTATCAGTGGGTATGTAGTTTAAAGTGCTGCTTTATACAGCAACTCACCAATGACATCTTCTCTAATTTGCAGTGTTGCCTTCTCTTCTCCATCTGGTCCAGGCCATCATCACGATTTCTTCCACACAGAATTCTTCACCGTTAAACCTGCAAAACAAATCTATTAGGCGCCGAACTTTTTTTACATGGGTGACAGAGGGGGTGCAGAAGAGTGTACATGGGTAACAGAATGGTGTAGAGGGGTGTACAGAGGGGTGTAGAGGAGTGTACATGGGTGACAGAGGGGTGTAGAGGAGTGTACAAAGAGGTGTAGAGGAGTGTACATGGGTGACAGGGGTGTAGAGGAGCGTACAGAGGGGTGTAGAGGAGCGTACATGGGTGACAGGGGTGTAAAGGAGCGTACAGAGGGGTGTAGAGGAGTGGACAGAGGTGACAGGGGTGTAGAGGAGTGGACAGAGGTGTAGAGGAGTGTACATGGGTGACAGGGGTGTAGAGGAGTGGACAGAGGTGATTGGGGTGTAGAGGAGCGGACAGAGGTGTGTAGAGGAGCGTACATGGGTGACAGGGGTGTAGAGGAGTGGACAGAGGTGACAGGGGTGTAGAGGAGTGGACAGAGGGTTGTAGAGGAGCGGACAGAGGGGTGTAGAGGAGCGTACATGGGTGACAGGGGTGTAGGAGTGTACAGAGGGGTGTAGGAGTGTAGAGGAGCGTACATGGGTGACAGTAGTGTAGAGGAGTGGACAGAGGGGTGTAGAGGAGCGTACATGGGTGACAGGGGTGTAGAGGAGTGGACAGAGGGGTGTAGAGGAGTGGACGGAGGGGTGTAGAGGAGCGTACATGGGTGACAGGGGTGTAGAGGAGTGGACAGAGGGGTGTAGAGGAGCGTACATGGGTGACAGGGGTGTAGAGGAGTGTACAGAGGGTTGTAGAGGAGTGTACATGGGTGACAGGGGTGTAGAGGAGCAGACAGAGGGGTGTAGAGGAGTGTACATGGGTGACAGGGGTGTAGAGGAGCGGACAGAGGTGTGTAGAGGAGCGTACATGGGTGACAGGGGTGTAGAGGAGTGGACAGAGGTGACAGGGGTGTAGTGGAGTGGACAGAGGGGTGTAGAGGAGTGGACAGAGGGGTGTAGAGGAGTGGACAGAGGGGTGTAGAGGTGCGTACATGGGTGACAGGGGTGTAGAGGAGTGGACAGAGGGGTGGAGAGGAGCGTACATGGGTGACAGGGGTGTAGGAGTGGACAGAGGGGTGTAGTGGAGCGTACATTGGTGACAGGGGTGTAGAGGAGTGTACAGAGGGGTGTAGAGGAGCGTACATGGGTGACAGGAGTGTAGAGGAGTGGACAGAGGGGTGTAGAGGAGTGGACAGAGGGGTGTAGAGGAGCGTACCTGGGTGACAAAGGGGTGTAGAGGATTGGACAGAGGGGTGTAGAGGAGTGGACAGAGGAGTGTAGAGGAGCGTACATGGGTGACAGAGGTGTAGGAGTGGACAGAGGGGTGTAGAGGAGCGTACATGGGTGACAGGGGTGTAGAGAAGCAGACATGGGTGACAGGGGTGTAGAGGAGTGGACAGAGGGGTGCAGAGGAGTGTAGAGGAGCATACATGGGTGACAGGGGAGTAGAGGAGTGGACAGAGGGGTGTAGAGGAGCGTACATGGGTGACAGGGGTGTAGGAGTGTACAGAAGGGTGTAGAGGAGTGGACAGAGGGGTGTAGAGGAGTGGACAGAGGGGTGTAAAGGAGCGTACATGGGTGACAGGGGTGTAGAGGAGCAGACAGAGGGGTGTAGAGGAGCGTACATGGGTGACAGAGGGGGTTAACATGGGTTACAGGAGGGAGTGGACGGGAGTGAAAGGGATGACAGGAGGGTGAACATGGGTGACAGGAGGGGTGAACATGGGTGACAGGAGGGTGGACGGGAGTGAAAGGGATGACAGGAGGGTGAACATGGGTGACAGGAGGGTGGACATGGGTGACAGAGGGGTGTAGAGGAGTGTACATGGGTGAAAAGGAGTGTACATGGGTGACAGAGGGGTGTAGAGGAGTGGACATGGGTGACAGAGGGGTGAAGAGGAGTGGTTGATGAGCAAAAAAAAAATGGGAAAAACGCAATGCACTATATCTATTTATCAGTGGGTATGTAGTTTAAAGTGCTGCTTTATACAGCAACTCACCAATGACATCTTCTCTAATTTGCAGTGTTGCCTTCTCTTCTCCATCAGGTCCAGGCCGTTATCACGATTTCTTCCACACAGAATTCTTCACCGTTAAACCTGCAAAACAAATCTATTAGGCGCCGAACTTTTTTTACATGGGTGACAGAGGGGGTGCAGAAGAGTGTACATGGGTAACAGAATGGTGTAGAGGGGTGTACAGAGGGGTGTAGAGGAGTGTACATGGGTGACAGAGGGGTGTAGAAGAGTGTACATGGGTAACAGAGGGGTGTAGAGGAGTGTACATGGGTGACAGAGGGGTGTAGAAGAGTGGACATGGGTGACAGAGGGATGTAGAGGAGTGTACATGGGTGACAGATGGATGTAGAGGGGTGAACATGGGTGACAGAGGGATGTAGAGGGGTGGACATGGGTGACAAAGGGGTTTAGAGGGGTGTAGAGGAGTGTACAAAGAGGTGTAGAGGAGTGTACATGGGTGACAGGGGTGTAGAGGAGCGTACAGAGGGGTGTAGAGGAGCGTACATGGGTGACAGGGGTGTAGAGGAGTGTACAGAGGGTTGTAGAGGAGTGTACATGGGTGACAGGGGTGTAGAGGAGCGTACAGAGGGGTGTAGAGGAGTGTACATGGGTGACAGGGGTGTAGAGGAGCGTACAGAGGGGTGTAGAGGAGCGTACATGGGTGACGGGTGTAGAGGAGTGTACATGGGTGACAGGGGTGTAGAGGAGTGGACAGAGGTGATTGGGGTGTAGAGGAGCGGACAGAGGTGTGTAGAGGAGCGTACATGGGTGACAGGGGTGTAGAGGAGTGGACAGAGGGTTGTAGAGGAGCGGACAGAGGGGTGTAGAGGAGCGTACATGGGTGACAGGGGTGTAGAGGAGTGTACAGAGGGGTGTAGAGGAGTGTAGAGGAGCGTACATGGGTGACAAAGGGGTGTAGAGGAGTGGACAGAGGGGTGTAGATGAGTGGATAGAGGGGTGTAGAGGAGCCTACATGGGTGACAAAGGGGTGTAGAGGAGTGGACAGAGGGGTGTAGAGGAGCGTACATGGGTGACAGGGGTGTAGAGGAGTGGACAGAGGGGTGTAGAGGAGCGTACATGGGTGACAGGGGTGTAGGAGTGGACAGAGGGGTGTAGTGGAGCGTACATTGGTGACAGGGGTGTAGAGGAGCGTACATGGGTGACAGGAGTGTAGAGGAGTGGACAGAGGGGTGTAGAGGAGCGTACATGGGTGACAGGGGTGTAGAGGAGTGGACAGAGGGGTGTAGAGGAGCGTACATGGGTGACAAAGGGGTGTAGAGGATTGGACAGAGGGGTGTAGAGGAGTGGACAGAGGAGTGTAGAGGAGCCTACATGGGTGACAAAGGGGTGTAGAGGAGTGGACAGAGGGGTGTAGAGGAGCGTACATGGGTGACAGGGGTGTAGGAGTGGACAGAGGGGTGTAGTGGAGCGTACATTGGTGACAGGGGTGTAGAGGAGTGTACAGAGGGGTATAGAGGAGCGTACATGGGTGACAGGAGTGTAGAGGAGTGGACAGAGGGGTGTAGAGGAGCGTACATGGGTGACAGGGGTGTAGAGGAGTGGACAGAGGGGTGTAGAGGAGTGGACGGAGGGGTGTAGAGGAGCGTACATGGGTGACAAAGGGGTGTAGAGGATTGGACAGAGGGGTGTAGATGAGTGGATAGAGGGGTGTAGAGGAGCCTACATGGGTGACAAAGGGGTGTAGAGGAGTGTACAGAGGGGTATAGAGGAGCGTACATGGGTGACAGCAGTGTAGAGGAGTGGACAGAGGGGTGTAGAGGAGCGTACATGGGTGACAGGGGTGTAGAGGAGTGGACAGAGGGGTGTAGAGGAGTGGACGGAGGGGTGTAGAGGAGCGTACATGGGTGACAAAGGGGTGTAGAGGATTGGACAGAGGGGTGTAGAGGAGTGGACAGAGGAGTGTAGAGGAGCGTACATGGGTGACAGAGGTGTAGGAGTGGACAGAGGGGTGTAGAGGAGCGTACATGGATGACGGGTGTAGAGAAGCGGACATGGGTGACAGGGGTGTAGAGGAGTGGACAGAGGGGTGTAGAGGAGTGTAGAGGAGCGTACATGGGTGACAGGGGAGTAGAGGAGTGGACAGAGGGGTGTAGAGGAGCGTACATGGGTGACAGGGGTGTAGAGGAGTGTACAGAAGGGTGTAGAGGAGTGGACAGAGGGGTGTAGAGGAGTGGACAGAGGGGTGTAAAGGAGCGTACATGGGTGACAGGGGTGTAGAGGAGTGGACATGGGTGACAGAGGGGGTGAACATGGGTTACAGGAGGGGGTGGACGGGAGTGAAAGGGATGACAGGAGGGTGAACATGGGTGACAGGAGGGTGAACATGGGTGACAGGAGGGGTGAACATGGGTGACAGGAGGGTGAACATGGGTGACAGGAGGGTGGACATGGGTGACAGAGGGGTGTAGAGGAGTGTACATGGGTGAAAAGGAGTGTACATGGGTGACAGAGGGGTGTAGAGGAGTGTACAGAGGGGTGTAGAGGAGTGGACATGGGTGACAGAGGGGTGAAGAGGAGTGGACAGAGGGGTATAGAAGAGTGTACATGGGTCGACAGGAGGGTGAACATGGGTGACAGAGGGATGACAGGAGGGTGGACGGGGGTGACAGGAGGGTGGACTGGGGTGACAGGAGGGTGGACTGGGGTGACAGGAGGGGGGTTTGGACATGGGTGACGGGGGGGTGTAACGGGAGGCAAAGGGATGACAGGAGGGTGAACATGGGTGACAGGAGGGTGAACATGGGTGACAGGAGGGGTGAACATAGGTGACAGGAGGGGTGAACATAGGTGACAGGAGGGGGTGAACATGGGTGACAGGGGGGGTGGACGGGAGTGAAAGGGATGACAGGAGGGTGAACATGGGTGTGAACAGGGGTGACAGGAGGGTGGACAGGGGTGACAGGAGAGTGGACACGGGGGGTGGTGAACATGGGTGACAGGAGGGTGGACAGGAGTGAAAGGTATGACAGGAGGGTGAACATGGGTACAGGAGGGTGGACAGGGGTGTGAACATGGGTGACAGGAGGGTGGACAGGGGGGTGGACAGGGGTGGCAGGGGGGGTGGACGGGAGTGAAAGGGATGACAGGAGGGTGAACATGGGTGACAGGAGGGTGGACAGGGGTGACAGGAGGGTGGACAAGGGTGACAGGAGGGTGGACAAGGGTGACAGGAGGGTGGACAAGGGTGACAGGAGGGGTGGACAAGGGTGACAGGAGGGGTGGACAGGGGGCTGGACGGGAGTGAAAGGGATGACAGGAGGGTGAACATGGGTACAGGAGGGTGGACAGGGGTGTGAACATGGGTGACAGGAGGGTGGACAGGGGTGACAGGGGGGGTGGACGGGAGTGAAAGGGATGACAGGAGAGTGAACAGGGGTGACAGGAGGGTGGACAGGGGTGACAGGAGGGTGGACAGGGGTGAGAGGAGGGTGGACAGGGGTGAGAGGAGGGTGGACAAGGGTGACAGGAGGGGTGGACAGGGGGGGTGGACGGGAGTGAAAGGGATGACAGGAGGGTGAACATGGGTGACAGGAGGGTGGACAGGGGTGACAGGAGGGTGGACAGGGGTGACAGGAGGGTGGACAGGGGTGACAGGAGGGTGGACAGGGGGCTGGACGGGAGTGAAAGGGATGACAGGAGGGTGAACATGGGTGACAGGAGGGTGGACGAGGGTGACAGGAGGGTGGACAGGGGTGACAGGAGGGTGGACAGGGGTGACAGGAGGGTGGACAGGGGTGACAGGAGGGTGGACAGGGGTGACAGGAGGGTGGACAGGGGTGACGGGGGGTGGTGAACATAGGTGACAGGAGGGTGGATGGGAGTGAAAGGGATGACAGGAGGGTGAACATGGGTGACAGGAGGGTGGATGAGGAGGAACATGGGTGACAGGAGGGTGGACGGGGGGGTGGACAGGGGTGACAGAGGGGTGGACAGGGGTGACAGGAGGGTGGACAGGGGAGGTGGACATGGGTGGCAGGAGGGTGGACGGGAGTGAAAGGGATGACAGGAGGGTAAACATGGGTGACAGGAGGGGTGAACATGGGTGACAGGAGGGGTGAACATGGGTGAAAGGGATGACAGGAGGGTGAACATGGGTGTGAACAGGGGTGACAGGAGGGTGGACAGGCTGTGACAGGAGCGTGGACAGGGGGGGTGGACATAGATGACGGGGGGTGGTGAACATGGGTGACAGGAGGGTGAACATGAGTGACAGGAGGGTGGACGGGAGTGAACATGGGTGACAGGAGGGTGGACAGGGGTGTGAACATGGGTGACAGGGGGGGTGGACAGGGGTGGTGGACATGGGTGACAGGGGGGGGTGGATATGGGTGACGGGGGGGTGGACATGAGTGACAAGGGGGGGGCGGACTGGGTGACAAGGGGGGGCGGACTGGGTGACAAGGGGGGAGCGGACTGGGCGACAGGGGGGGGAGCGGACTGGGCGACAGGGGGGGGGAGCGGACTGGGCGACAGGGAGGGGGAGCGGACTGGGCGACAGGGGGGGGGGAGCGGACTGGGCGACGGGGGGGGAGCGGACTGGGCGACAGGGGGGGGGGAGCGGACTGGGCGACAGGGAGGGGGAGCGGACTGGGCGACAGGGGGGGGGGAGCGGACTGGGCGACAGGGGGGAGCGGACTGGGTGACAGGGGGGAGCGGACTGGGTGACAGGGGGGAGCGGACTGGGTGACAGGGGGGAGCGGACTGGGTTGAGAAGGGGTAACAGAGGGGTGCAAAGGGTACAGTACCTTAAGCAAGCCAGTCCGCGCAGCTTGCAGGTCCACGGCATTCACGGGAGTCCGGCGCAGGTGAAGATTGTTCCGCCCCAGGGACCCATTTTCGGCTCACTGCGTCGCAACGTAGAAGTGGGACGCAGTGGGCAGGGGGAGGGGGACACTGTGTGCGCAGTGCGCACGCAGGCTTCCCTTCCCCCCTGCCCCGCCAATCATAAGCGTGCAGGCCGGGGCGGGATATTTAAAAAAATAAATAATAAAAAATAAATAAAAATCACAGCAAAATTCCGCGGCACCACGGCCAGTGGCGAACGGCACACACGTGTGCCACGGCACCGCGGTTGGGAATCACTGACATACACATACGTCTAGAGTCTCATTCAAACTATGAAACGAGCACAATAGCTGTGCTTAGTTCATACACCGCAAGTCCCAGCTATCAATACTTCATTTCTTTCAAAAAGTGATATATATTTTAAGGTAGTAAAATAAGCAAAAACCTATATTAATTGAGTATCGTTGTAATTTTTACCATTATGTGAAACCCCCCCCCCCCCCCCAAGAAAAAAAAACACAACAAATTGTGTTTTTTTTTTGTCTTTTTTGGGATTTAAAAGGCAAAATTGTTCGTACATAAAACAAGCCCTCACGTGGCTATGATGGCATGGCAAAAATTCTGCTATTCTGCTTAAATTCCACTATACAAAGCTTGCTGCAGAATTTTCACAGAATTTGAGCGGAATTTCTATGTGCTCAAAATACAAAATTCTGCAGAAATTCAAAGTCTCATTGGTATTCAGCCCTGAGTTCCCCAAAATGTAACTCCTTAACGACCACGGACGTAAATGTACGTCCTGGTTTGGCAGTACTTCGTGCACCAGGACATACATTTACATCATGTGTATAACCGCGAGCATCGGAGCTGTGCTCGCGTCATACATGGCAGGTTATGGCTGCTATCAGCAGCCGGGGACCCAATGGTAATGGCCGACATCCGCGATCGCACGGATGTCCGCCATTAACCCCTCAGGTGCCATGATCTGTACAGATCACGGCATCTGCGGCAATGTGCATGATAAACTAGATGATCCGATCATCTGTAATGGCGGACGGAGGTCCCCTCACCTGCCTCCATTCGTCTCCCGGCGTCGCCTGCTCTGGTCTGAGATCATGCAGACCAGAGTAGAATATAGCTGATAACAATGATCAGTATTATGTCCTATGCATAGCACTGAACAGTATTAGCAATTAAATGATTGCTATAAATTAAAAAGTCATCTTATACGACTCACCGCGTATGTATCACCGCGTGCGGAAATGTCCGAATTATAAAAATATATCATTAATTAAACCGCTCGGTCAATGGCGTACGCGCAAAAAAATTCCAAAGTCCAAAATAGTGCATTTTTGGTCACTTTCTATATCATTTAAAAATGAATAAAAAGCGATCAATAAGTCCTATCAATGCAAAAATGGTACCGTTAAAAACTTCAGATCACGGCGCAAAAATAAGCCCTCATACCGCCCCATACACGGAAAAATAAAAAAGTTATAGGGGTCAGAAGATGACAATTTTAAACGTATCCATTTTCCTGCATGTAGTTATGATTTTTCCCAGAAGTACGACAAAATCAAACCTATATAAGTAGGGTATCATTTTAATCGTATGGACCTACAGAATAAAGATAAGGTGTCATTTTTACCGAAAAATGTACTATGTAGAAATGGAAGCCCCCAAAAGTTACAAAACAGCGTTTTTTTTTTCAATTTTGTCGCACAATGATTTTTTTTCCATTTCATCGTAGATTTTTGGGCAAAATGACTGACGCCATTACAAAGTAGAGTTGGTGGCGCAAAAAATAAGCCATCATATGGATTTTTAGGTGCAAAATTGAAAGAGTTGTGATTTTTTAACGGCAAGGAGCAAAATACGAAAATGCAAAAAAACCCTATCATTAAGGGGTTAAGGTGAAAATGGGCCTGGTCCTTAAGGGGTTAAAGGCAGGTCTTATATTTTTGTGGAATTTCAGTGTGAATGAGACAGCAAAATAAAAAATCGCTGCATCCTCAAGGGATTAAGTCTGAGGATTTCAGTAGGTAGCACTACAGCCAGGGTACACATGAGGTATATTACCGCACAGAATTAACTCATGAGGTAACCGCACCCCTAGGACATACAAGCAGTGACCTGACTGGTTACATGAATGGACACTATAGCTCGTATTCCTCGTGTTTATAATGGAGCTGGGACCTTACTGGTTACTATAGACCAGTGTTTCCCAACCAGTGTGCATCCAGCTGTTGCGAAACTACAACTTCCAGTACGTACGTTTGCAACAGCTGGAGACACACTGGTTGAAACCCCCCCCCGCTATATACCTAATTTGTCTTCCCGCCCCCTCTCTTGTCCTATGGCTGAGCTGGTAGATCTGTACTGTAATACCAGCGCGCACTCCAATCCTGTAGAGCTCTACTCGCCGTCCTCTATAGCTGTGGTGTAAGTCCCGCCTCTCGTCACCACTTCCGTTGTTAGTGCGTAACGCGTGTGCGCCGCGGCCTAGTCTTCTGCTTTCCTGCTCCGTAACATGGGAGTCCCGGCGTTCTTCAGATGGCTCAGCCGCAAGTACCCGTCCATTGTAGTGCACTGCGTGGAGGAAAAGGTAAAATGGCGCAAGAGATTTGTGTTGTATGGTAGTATGACGCGCTGTATACAAGGCGCTACGGCTGAGGTATTACGCGATATACAAGGTGCTCCGGCTGAGATATAACGCGCTATATACAAGGTGCTCCCGCTGAGGTATAACGCGCTATATACACGGTGCTCCGGCTGAGGTATAACGCGCTATATACAAGGTGCTCCGGCTGAGGTATAACGCGCTATATACAAGGTGCTCCGGCTGAGACGCAACGCGCTATATAGATAGTGCTCCGGCGGAGATATAAATACAACGCGCTATATACACGGTGCTCCAGCTGTGATATAACGCGCTATATACAAGGTGCTCCGGCCGAGGTATAACGCGCTATATACAAGGTGCTCCGGCTGAGACGCAACGCGCTATATAGATAGTGCTCCGGCGGAGATATAAATACAACGCGCTATATACACGGTGCTCCAGCTGTGATATAACGCGCTATATACAAGGTGCTCCGGCTGAGGTATAACGCGCTATATACACGGTGCTCCGGCTGAGATATAACGCGCTATATACAAGGTGCTCCGGCTGTGATATAACGCGCTATATACAAGGTGCTCCGGCTGAGGTATAACGCGCTATATACACGGTGCTCCGGCTGTGATATAACGCGCTATATACACGGTGCTCCGGCTGAGGTATAACGCGCTATATACACGGTGCTCCCGCTGAGGTATAACGCGCTATATACACGGTGCTCCCGCTGAGGTATAACGCGCTATATACACGGTGCTCCGGCTGAGGTATAACGCGCTATATACACGGTGCTCCGGCTGAGGTATAACGCGCTATATACACGGTGCTCCGGCTGAGGTATAACGCGCTATATACACGGTGCTCCGGCTGAGGTATAACGCGCTATATACACGGTGCTCCGGCTGTGATATAACGCGCTATGTACACGGTGCTCCGGCTGTGGTATAACGCGCTATGTACACGGTGCTCCGGCTGTGGTATAACGCGCTATGTACACTGTGCTCCGGCTGTGGTATAACGCGCTATATACAAGGTGCTCCGGCTGAGGTATAACGCGCTATATACAAGGTGCTCCGGCTGAGGTATAACGCGCTATATACAGGGTGCTCCGGCTGAGGTATAACGCGCTATATACAGGGTGCTCCGGCTGTGGTATAACGCGCTATGTACACGGTGCTCCGGCTGTGGTATAACGCGCTATGTACACGGTGCTCCGGCTGAGGTATAACGCGCTATGTACACGGTGCTCCGGCTGAGGTATAACGCGCTATGTACACGGTGCTCCGGCTGAGGTATAACGCGCTATGTACACGGTGCTCCGGCTGAGGTATAACGCGCTATGTACACGGTGCTCCGGCTGAGGTATAACGCGCTATGTACACGGTGCTCCGGCTGAGGTATAATGTGCTATGTACACGGTGCTCCGGCTGAGGTATAATGCGCTATGTACACGGTGCTCCGGCTGAGGTATAACGCGCTATATACACGGTGCTCCGGCTGTGATATAACGCGCTATGTACACGGTGCTCCGGCTGAGGTATAACGCGCTATGTACACGGTGCTCCGGCTGAGGTATAATGTGCTATGTACACGGTGCTCCGGCTGAGGTATAATGCGCTATGTACACGGTGCTCCGGCTGAGGTATAACGCGCTATATACACGGTGCTCCGGCTGTGATATAACGCGCTATGTACACGGTGCTCCGGCTGAGGTATAATGCGCTATGTACACGGTGCTCCGGCTGTGATATAACGCGCTATGTACACGGTGCTCCGGCTGAGGTATAACGCGCTATGTACACGGTGCTCCGGCTGAGGTATAATGTGCTATGTACACGGTGCTCCGGCTGAGGTATAATGCGCTATGTACACGGTGCTCCGGCTGAGGTATAACGCGCTATGTACACGGTGCTCCGGCTGAGGTATAACGCGCTATGTACACGGTGCTCCGGCTGAGGTATAATGTGCTATGTACACGGTGCTCCGGCTGAGGTATAATGCGCTATGTACACGGTGCTCCGGCTGAGGTATAACGCGCTATATACACGGTGCTCCGGCTGTGATATAACGCGCTATGTACACGGTGCTCCGGCTGAGGTATAACGCGCTATGTACACGGTGCTCCGGCTGTGGTATAACGCGCTATGTACACGGTGCTCCGGCTGTGATATAACGCGCTATATACAAGGTGCTCCGGCTGAGGTATAACGCGCTATGTACACGGTGCTCCGGCTGTGATATAACGCGCTATGTACACGGTGCTCCGGCTGTGATATAACGCGCTATGTACACGGTGCTCCGGCTGTGGTATAACGCGCTATATACACGGTGCTCCGGCTGAGGTATAACGCGCTATGTACACGGTGCTCCGGCTGTGGTATAACGCGCTATGTACACGGTGCTCCGGCTGTGGTATAACGCGCTATATACACGGTGCTCCGGCTGAGGTATAACGCGCTATGTACACGGTGCTCCGGCTGTGGTATAACGCGCTATGTACACGGTGCTCTGGCTGAGGTATAACGCGCTATGTACACGGTGCTCCGGCTGTGATATAACGCGATATGTACACGGTGCTCTGGCTGAGGTATAACGCGCTATATACACGGTGCTCCGGCTGTGATATAACGCGCTATATACACGGTGCTCTGGCTGAGGTATAACGCGCTTTAGGCTGCATTCACACTTTGTTTTTGCATTACGGGTGCCGGATCCGGCTGGGGGAGGGGCAAACCGGGCTCTCCTGTACCCCAGCCAGACCAGCGCTGAAATCAGTTTACTTTAATGAGCCGTCCGGAGTCAAACGGTGACTCTGGTCGGCTTATTTTTCACCCGTATCCCGTTTTGTGACTGGACCTAAAACTGTAGTATACTATGGTTTTAGGTCCGGTCAGGAACGTGTCAAAAAGGAGCCTTCCGAGTCACCGTTTGACTCCGGTTGGCTCATTAAAGTAAATGGATTTCAGCGCTGGTCCGGCTGGGGTTCGGGAGAGTCCGGTTTGCCCCTCCCCCAGCCGGATCCAGCACCCGTAATGTAAAAATTAAGTGTTCTTTCAAAGAAAGAGAGTCCGTGGCACTGGAATATAATGCAGATAAAAGGTTCTTTATTGCGGCATAGCAGGTAACAGAGGTGTAGTCAAACAGCCAAAAGGGCTATGCCGCATTAACCCCTTAAGGACCGGGGTTTTTTCCGTTTTTGCATTTTCGTTTTTTGCTCCTTGCCTTTAAAAAATCATAACTCTTTCAATTTTACACCTAAAAATCCATATGATGGCTTATTTTTTGCGCCACCAATTCTACTTTGTAATGACGTCAGTCATTTTGCCCAAAAATCTACGGTGAAACGGAAAAAAAAATCATTGTGCGACAAAATTGAAAAAAAAAACGCAGTTTTGTAACTTTTGGGGGCTTCCGTTTCTACGTAGTACATTTTTCGGTAAAAATGACACCTTATTTTGTAGGTCCATACGATTAAAATGATACCCTACTTATATAGGTTTGATTTTGTCGCACTTCTGGGAAAAATCATAACTACATGCAGGAAAATGAATACGTTTAAAATTGTCATCTTCTGACCCCTATAACTTTTTTTTTTTCCGTGTATGGGGCGGTATGAGGGCTCATTTTTTGTGCCGTGATCTGAAGTTTTTAACGGTACCATTTTTGCATTGATAGGACTTATTGATCGCTTTTTATTCATTTTTAAATGATATAAAAAGTGACCAAAAATGCACTATTTTGTACTTTGGAATTTTTTTGCGCGCACGCCATTGATCGAACGGTTTAATTAATGATATATTTTTATAATTCGGACATTTCCGCACGCGGTGATATCACATATGTTTATTTTTATTTACACTGTGTTTTTTTTTTTTTTTTTTATTGGAAAAGGGGGGTGATTCAAACTTTTAATAGGGGAGGAGTTAAATGATCTTTATTCACTTTTTTTTTCCACTTTTTTTTTGCAGTGTTATATGTCCCATAGGGAGCTATAACACTGCACACACTGATCTTCTATGCTGATCACTGGTTTCTCATAAGAAACCAGTGATCAACGATTCTGCCGCATGACTGCTCAGGCCTGAATCTCAGGCACTGAGCAGTCATTCGGCGATCGGACAGCGAGGAGGCAGGTAGGGGCCCTCCCGCTGTCCTGTTAGCTGTTCGGGATGCCGCGATTAGCCGCGGCTATCCCGAACAGCCCAACTGAGCTAGCTGGCCACTTTTGGTTTCACTTTTAGCCGCGATCGGTGCTGCGCGCTATTAGAGGCGGGTCCCAGCTTCACTAGGACGCCGGGCCCGCCACTATATGACGCGGGGTTACTGTGTAACCCTGCGTTATATCAGGAGAGCAGGACCAAGGGCGTACCTGTACGCCCTTGGTCCTTAAGAGGTTAAAGAACCTTTTATCTGCATTATACTCCAGTGCCACGGACTCTTTCTTTGAAGGATTCACAAGCTGTTGCTGGTTTTCCGTTGAGCACGGGATTTCTGGACTTGGTCTCTGCCTATCTTCAATACATAGGTATCGTGAGTTGGTGCGGGAGCAAACCTCTCTTACTTGGGATTAAAAATGAAGTGTGAATGCAGCCTTATACACGGTGCTCCAGCTAAGATATAACGCAATATCTAAACGGGGGGCCCTGCTGCTGTCTAAACGGGGGGGGGGGGGGGGGCGTCCTGCTGTTGTTTAAATGGGGGCCCACTGTCTACAGGGGGGCTGCTACTAATGTCTGCCAGTGGATACTGCCTACTATTAAGGCAATCTTATAGCAAAGTCACCTGCACTAACTTGAATTTATAGGCAGATAGTGCAGGCGACCCAGTTTCTACCGCTGCTCACCATGTGGTCATCGGTCTCGCCGCCAATGCAAATTCCCTGTTCTGTCCAATGGAGAAGAAAGAAATCTTGGCTCATACTACAGCAGCCGCCTCCATTGTACACCACAAGGAACCCACATATCATACGGTAAACGGCGCCAGAAACCGCATCACCCTGGTGTCAGATTCCCTTTAAAATAAAAGTACTCGTACTTGGTATCAGTGAGTACTAGAATTAAGTATCGGTACTCGTACTCGGTCTAAAAAAATGGTATCGGGACATCCCTAATTTCAGTGGTACAATAGATTAGTGGCACCAGATGTGTCTGGCAGCTGCTTATCTCTCCAGGAATCTCCTGTTCACACAAGTTAAAGTCATATTCTTGTGTAGAAGTAGAAAAAGACCTGAGGTCGGTGCCTCAAAAAAAATACCAATATAACCTCTTGCAGACTTACAGCTCATAGATGTAAGTTCTGTGCGAGCCCAAAGGTCTCAGGAGATATCCAGAGAGATCCTGTATTGATACTTTAAGAACAAGAGTAAAAATGACCTTGTAACCAGGCACTCAGACATCCAGAAAATAGCACAACCAGGTTGCTGATGTAAAGATATGGTTTCTTGTTTGTTGTATACAGCGATAATGGCCCTCATTTACTATTGTAAACCTGACATATTTTGTCAGGTTGACTGCCAGATTCTGGGGCATTGCTCCAGAAATTCTGTCTGCGCCAGAATTGAAAAAAAAACCCGACTAACTCTAGATTTTGCTAAGAAAACCCGGAAAGGGGGCATGGCCTCTGGGTAAAGTGGACGTGGTCTCCAGAAAGGGGTATGTTCCTGACATTTTCACAGAAACTCAACATATTTACCAGGGCTGTGGAGTCGGTAGATAAATACTCCGACTCCGCAGTTTTTTGTACTTCCGACTCCTCTGTATTAATATGCGAATGTATTTATAAACACACTTGAACACTCTTCTAGCAGAGAGAGGTAGTTGGGCAGAAGCTGCTGCCTTCTCCTTTTTGTGTGCAGACCTGCTGCTGAAGATAGGGCAGTGGGAGGATCCAGAAAGGGGCATTTATTTTAAAACATGATTTCCTTAGTAGAATCCCATAGTCATGTTTAAAGTTTAAGCTAACAATCGGAGTTTACAAGTTTTTATAGCCTTAGCTGAATGGCAGCAGTTTTTCCAATGTTTTACAGCTTCAGTCTTGAACTATTGACCCTCCATTCCCTTCACTTATACAAGTGTCTCTAGTCCTGCAAAATACATGTTTACTTAATCCCTTATCAGTGAGAGGCTAGGTTACCCATGGGTTCCCTGTAACAGCAGAACACACCACTATGGAAAGTATAATTGCTCCTAATTGTGCGTTGTGTGCCATGTAGTGAAGCATATGAAAAGCATGCTTCTTCACGGTCACTTAACATGTTCATTTTGCGGTTACGTGAGGCACTGCATGCATTGGTCTTTATTCTTACAGTAGAGAAGTCATTAATTAGAACTTTTTGTGAATTCGGACATTTAAACTTGCTTTTTTTTTTAAATTCCAATCTAAATGCACCCACTCCTACTAAATTGTTTGCAAAATTTCGTCTGACTCCTCGACTCCACAGTATTAGTAAATACTGTGGAAAAATTATAGGGTATTAAAACCCACAAAGAAACCTACACTCCACTCTTAGTAAATAAGGGGTAACACTGCCAAGCTGAAGGGGTTTGTTACCCCCGAAACGTGTTATTGGTGTATATAATAAACAAAAAAACCTTATTTTTACATCTGGGACTTGGTTCTGCTATTTTCTGGATGTCTGAGCGCCTTTTGCAATGTAATTTTTATTCTTGCTTTTGAAGTCACATTCCGGCCATATCCATGATTTTAGGTCCGTTGGGAAAACCGGGGCAAAAATTAGCCGACCGGAATCAGCGTTTCACTTTGGTCAGCTAATTGAATTGCATTACATAAGGGCCGGCTATGGCTGGGATACAGGAGCGCCGGTTTTCACTCAAAAAGGATTTTTACCCCAATATCCTGGTTAAAATGAGGGTGCGTGTATATCCAGATAAACTCTGTCCCCACAAAAGCCGCTGCGGTTCATGGAACTGCAATGGCTTCTGCGGGGCCAGAGTCCCGCCGCCAGATTCCTTACCCATCCCTGGCCGATTTCCTCCCCATCCCCAGCTTTCCTATTTACCTGTCCAGAGGCACGCTCCTGCAGGCTCCGACGGCATCCTGTGCTGTCGCTGTGCACTGCGCAATGACGAGTGACGTCTCAATGAGGACGTCACTCATCAGTGCACAGCGACAGCACAGGGTGCAGCCGGAACCTGTAGGAGCGTGCCTCTGGACAGGTAAATCTGAAAGCCGGGTATGGGGACGGAATTCGGCGGCGGGACTCTGGCCCCGCAGAAGCCAATGCAGTTACATGATTTAAAGCCAGTGCTTTAAATCATTGAACCGCAGCGGCTTTTGCGGGGCCGAAAGTCTATCGGCGTATAACATGCAGATAGCTTAAAAAATGCATACATAGATATTTCCCGAGTAGTCTCCCTTCCTCTCCATTTCCAGTGTTTTTCCTGTCCCGATTAGGGAAGGAACCTCTGAGTGCAGGAGAGCTCTCTTCTGCTAAATACCTATTTTATGCCGGCGGTTCCCGTCCGAGATGATGATTTTTCTTTTTTCTGTCTCACCTTGCGGCACCCAGGCGGGCTTATGCAGGGGAGACGCGATAGGGGCCAGATCGCGGTCCTCAGGTCCTGCCTTCTGGTCCCGTGCCGACCGGGGAGTTGCCACGTCCGGTTACCCACCACAGAATATATTGTGCGATCTGTCACAGCTGAAGCAAATTCTGCTGCTACAGTTGTTTTTCCAGGATGTCTACACCGGTCATGGCCACTGAGGTTGAACCCGTGCAGATCAAAGTAACCGTGAGTAATGAGGGCCTATAGGGTTTATACCCTGGCCTACCTTCAGAATTACTGTCTGATCCTTTCCTCCCTTTTATATTTAGGGAGAAAAGGATACTCCTTTGATTTCCCTAGAAAATGTGTAATCTGTAATAAGGATCCTCAGTTGTCTTAAAAAAAAAAAAAAAGTTATGTAAAAAATGTGTTGCCAATTTAGTCTCGGAGGAAACTCCTGATATTATGAATGATATTAGATCTATGATTCAGTCTGAAATCCAGGCTTTTAAATCCTCCTCTTTAAGTCAGGCGGTCCCATCTGGATCTCAAAAGATCCAATCAAAAAATCTGATTGGTTGCTATGGGCACCTCAGAATCTTAAAAATCTGGTTGCTATGGGCAACTCAGAAACTTAAAAATCTGGTTGCTATGGGCAACTAAGAAACTTAAAAAAAATACAAATAAAAAAATCCGGAGGACATTGAGGAACTTATTAAAGAGGTAAGAGCCACCCTTAACCTTGAGGAGGTACAAGAGGTTAAAACCATTCAGGATGAGTCATTCGGAGGCCTAGGTGACCGTAATCTCCCTCCTTCCCCGTTCATCCGAACATTCATAAGATCATTAATGACTATTATAGCTTCCACTTGTGTAGCTAGAACCTTGGGTGTGTGGATTGACCAACTTCAGCTACACTTAGAGGACGATAGCCCTAAATTACCCCAAATACCCCAAATTTTCTTGCGGATACATCTGCAGAATCTGTCAGATTATCTGCCCGCACTGCTTTCCTGTCAAATATTTCAAGAAGGGTGCTCTGGTTAAAAACCTGGACAGGGGATGTTACCTCCCCAAAAAAAAAATGGCCGTCCTTCCATTTCATGGACAATTTGTTTTTGGAGCTGACTTAGATAATATCCTGGCTAAAGCCTCTGACAATTAAAAAAGGTTTTCCCAAAGAGAAAGCTCAACCAAAAAACACCCCCTTTCACCTCTTTTTTTTAAAACTAATCAGCCCTATAGAGGTAAGGGCAAAACAGGCTGTTGTTCCTATGGAAAAGGAGGTAGAGGGAGAGGCTTCTTATTTAACCCCAACCAGTCTAGCACTGGTGGAGGTAAACAACGATGCCATTCCAGTAGGGGCGGGATTGTCATTCTTCGCCCACATTTGGGAGTCTATGATTCCCAACCCTTGGATAGTCTACATAATCCAAGAGGGTTACAGGGTAGAGTTCTTCTCTCCCCCTCCCCAAAGATTTGTGATAACCAAATCCCCAGTTTCCCTAGCCCTAATCATTCAGGGGGTCCAGAATCTATTGAGTTTAGGGGCGGTCATAGGGGTCCCAAGAAACCAGAGAGGTTCAGGTCATTATTCCCATCTGTTTCTAATCAAGAAGCCAAAGGGGAAATTCAGGACTAACGTCAATCTGAAACCCTTAAACAGATTAGTTACATACAGGAAATTCAGGATGGAGACCGTGAGGTCAGCCATTCATCTCATAAAAGACAGTGCAGTCATGGCCACAATAGATCTCAGGGACGTGTATTACCACCTCCCTATCCACATAGACTCACAACCCCTTCTAAGATTCGCTGTCCAGTGGGACGGAAGAGTCCACCATTTTCAATTTGTTGACTGCCCTTCGGGCTTTCCTCGGCCCACCGCATTTTTACAAAAGTGATAGCAAAGGTGGTGGCAGTTCTCAGAAAAGAGAAGATTCTGGTAATACCTTATTGGATGACATATTGATTGTGGCGGACTCTGTTCTTTACCTAAAACAACATATGAAAAGAGCGGCTCAGGCCCTTCAGGATCTCGGCTGGATCTTGAACCTAGACAAATCCGACTTGCTACCAAGTTGCAGGAAGGATTCAGTAGCCCAACAGTCCTCTCTACTCAGAGAAAAGATCCAAAAGATACAGGATCAGATTCATCTACTTCTTACTCTCAAAAGTTGTACTCTAAGATTTGCCATGTCGGTCCTAGGATTGTTAATATCTTCAATCCTGACGGTGGCTTGCGCTCAGTACCACTCCAGACCCCTCCAGAAGTGGATTCTAGGGGTATCGGACAAAAAGCAAACCTCCTAAGACAAATATTTCTCTTCCATCGGAATTAAAGACCCAGCTAAGATGGTGGCTTTCCCTCCAAAATCTTGTAAAGGGTGTACACTGGCATCAAACAGACCCCAGGATCATTACCACGTATGCCTGCACTCAGGGTTAGGGAGTCAACTCAGAAAAGCTTTCGGTACAAGGGAGATGGAGTCCCACTCTAGCGAACAGGTCAGGGAATTTGAAAGAGTTGTTAGCCATCTGGATGGCTCTACAGGACTTGGAACTTTGTTGCAAAGACAGACACGTTCTCATTTACTCAGACAACACAAACCGCAGTGGCGTTCATTCGTCATCAAGGCGGGCCTCGCCACTCAGCCCGACAGTAGGTGTCAGGTCAAATATTCTGTTCAGCAGAACAGAATGTACTTTCCATCTCAGGGGGGTATGGAACATCAGAGCAGACTTTCTAAGTCTACACTTTATAGATACGAGGGAATAGACGCTAGCCGACTGGGCTTTTTCGTCAATAGTCAACGCCTGGGGTCTACCCCAGATAGACCTGTTTGCCAGCAGGAAGAAGCGCAAAGTGAGCAGTTTCTTCTCTCTGAATCCCAGAGACTCTCCAGTGGCAGTGGATGCTCTAGTTCAGAAATGATCTTTCAGCCTGGGATATGCCTTCCCCCAATAGTCCTAATACCCAGAGTACTACACAAGCTGATGATCCACTCTTGCACGTTAATCCTCATACCCCCTTTTGGCCCAAAAGAAGTTGGTTTCCTCTTCTAAAATTGGAGTGTGGAAGATCCAATACGGTTTCCTCCTCGTCCAGATCTACTAACCCAAGGTCCAGTCCAGCACAGTCAAGTTCATACCCTCAGCTTAGTGGCCTGGAAACTGAGTAACTCCTACTAGAAAGAAAGGGTTTCTCTGAAAGAGTAATTAACACCCTACTAGCCAGTCGAAAGTCTTCCACCTGTAAAAGTTATTCTAAGGTTTGGGGAAAAATATGTTTTCTGGTGTGTGTCTTACTTTTCACTTGAATCCCCTAACATTCTTCAGATACTTCATTTTCTGCAAGATGGTTTTGACTTAGGTCTTTCTCCAAACACCTTTAAAGGTGCAGGTTTCAGCCCTCAGTGCTCTTTTCCAAATGAAATTAGGAGATGATTGTTGGGTGTCTAGGTTTATTAAAGCCTCTGTGAAACTTAGGCCTAGGATTACAAATCTTTACCCTCCGTGGAACCTTAATGTAGTCCTTGAGGCCCTTACTGAAGCTCCCTTTGAGCCAATAGAGTCCATCTCTATCAAATTACTTAACTTAAAAACTGTACTTTAGGTAGCAATAACATCTGCACGTAGAGTCAGGGAGATTCGGGGTCTCTCTACTTTACAGCCTTTTTTTTTTTATATTCAGAGATGATAGAATCATTCTCAAATTAGACCCTAATTTTGTACCAAAAGTATCTTCATCCTTTCATAGATCCCTGGATATTGTTATTCCTTCCTTCTACTCAGCTCCTAAGAATGATCAAGAAAGATCATTCAACTGTTTACATGTAAGGAGAGCAGTATTACAGTATGTTGAGTCCTCCCGTCCCTGGAGGAAAGACAAAAACCTTTTTCTCCAGTTTGCAGGTCCTAACAAAGGGAAAAAGGCTTCCAAGTGTTCTATTGCGAGATGGATCCGTATGGCCATCTCAGACGCCTATTCAGCAAAGGGAAAAAAATCCCCCTCTTGAATTAAAGGCTCATTCTACCCATGCAGTCTCGTCCTCATGGGCAGAGAGAGCATCTGCTTCTGTGGAGCAGATTTGTCGTACAGCCACTTGGAAAAATTTACATACATTTCCAAGCGTTATAGATTAGATGTTCTTTCTAATCAGGACATGGCGTTCGGACGCAAAGTCTTAAGTGCTGTGGTCCCTCCCTGAATACTATTCTTTGGTATTATCTCCGGGTGCTGTCATGGAGACGACTTGGGAAATGGTGAATTATACTCACCGATAATTGTATTTCCTGGAAGTCTCCATGACCGCACCCATAATACCCACCCTTTGGTTTTTCTTTCTGGTTTGGTCTTTCGGTGATCACTTTTCCTTTCTACTCGGTGTTCTTTATAATACACTGGGAATGGAGAGGAAGGGGTGGGGTTTTAAACTCTCAGGTGTTTTTCCTGTCTCAGTTAGGCAGGTGCACTCCGGGTGCTGTCACGGAGACTTCCAGGAAATACAATTATTGTGAGTATAATTATATATATATATATATATATATATATATATATATATATATATATATATATATATATAAATATATAATATATAATATATAATATATAATATATATAATTTTTTTTTTCAAAATCAATTACATTTTTTTTTCCATTTTACTCCCTTTAAGATTACATAAAAGTAATAAATATATTTGGTATTGCTATGGGCGTAATTGTCCTATTAAAATGTTTTTTGATCCTGCATGCTAAATGTAAAAAAAATACCAAATGTCAAAAATGCATATCATGTATCAGAAAAAATGTATAAAAAGCGATCAAAAGGTCCCATCAAAACAAGATGGGTGCAGCTCAGCAGTGCAGAATAGAAGAGAACATGGCTGAAACACCTGTGGTGATGCAGAGTGGCAAAGCAGATCTAAAGTTTCTAGGCCGGAGGACTCTATGGTTAAACTCCATGTTCTCTTCTATTCTGCACTGCTGAGCTGCACCCATCTTGTTTTGATGGGACCTTTTGATCGCTTTTTATACATTTTTTCTGATACATGATATGCATTTTTGACATTTGGTATTTTTTTAACATTTACCATGTAGGATCAAAAAACATTTTAATAGGACAATTACGCCCATAGCAATACCAAATATGTTTATTATGTTTATGTAATCTTAAAGGGAGTAAAATGGGGGGGGGAATTGATTTTGAAATATATGTATATAATAAATGGTGAATTATACTCACGATAATTGTATTTCCTGGAAGTCTCCATGACAGCACTAGAGATGAGCGAACTTACAGTAAATTCGATTCGTCACGAACTTCTCGGCTCAGCAGTTGATGACTTTTCCTGCATAAATTAGTTCAGCTTTCAGGTGCTCCCGTGGGCTGGAAAAGGTGGATACAGTCCTAGGAGACTTTCCTTGGAAAGTTCGTGACGAATCGAATTTACTGTAAGTTCGCTCATCTCTAGACAGCACCCAGAGATTGCACCTGCCTAATTGGGACAGGAAAAACACCTGAGAGTTTAAAACCCCACCCCTTCCTCTCTATTCCCAGTGTATTATAAAGAACACAGAGTAGAAAGGAAAAGTGATCACCGAATGACCAAACCAGAAAGAAAAACCAAAGGGTGGGTATTATGGAGACTTCCAGGAAATACAATTATCGGTGAGTATAATTCACCATTTCCCAAGTACTCTCCATGACAGCACCCGAAGATAATACCAAAGAATAGTATTCAGGGAGGGACCACAGAGTAGAGTTGGGGATTTCAATCCCCAGTATAGAGGGCCACCTAGGCATGGCAGCGGGTGCTTACTCTGGTGGAGCAAGCTCTATATGGAATTGCTCCGCTACCACCGCTGCTGGTGCCGCCGTGACCGATACAATTACCGCTGCCACTCCTGCTGCCATTGCTGTTTCCTATCCCTCACCACAAGTACTATTGTGCCATCTGTCACAGCCTGACATCCTTGCTGCTGCTACAGTTGCCATTTCCACTATTTCTGCATCGGTCAAGACCCCTGAGGTTGATCCTGTGCAGATCCAAGGAACCATGAGTAAAGAGGGTCTGTAGGGTTTTTTGTACCCTGGCCTATCTTCAGGACTGGTGTCTGATCCTTTCCTCCCTTTATTTTATAGGGAGAAAAGGATATTTCTTTGGTTTCCGTGAAAATGAAATCTAAGGTTAAGAAATGTTTAATTTGTAATAAGGATGTCCAGGCGACCTCTAAAAAAAAAAAAAAAAAAGCTTTATGTAAAAAATGTGTTTCCAATATGGTCTCTGAGGAGACTCCTGACCTTATGAAAGATATTAGAATGATGATTCAGTCAGAAGTTCACGCTGCTAAATCCTCTTCTTCTAGTCAGTCGGTCCCGTCTACATCCATTAAAGTCCCAAAAAAAGTCTAAGGTGGTCTCCCATTCCGATTCTGATGATGCTACGTCTCATCAAGACATTGAGGAGGGTGAATGTGTGGATAGCCCACAGGAAGAAGAGGATACAGGGTTTAAGAAATATTTAATTCTGAAGACATTGATGAACTAATTAAATCTGTTAGTCACCCTTAATCTTGAAGAGGTAGAAGAGGTTAGAACTATTCAGGATGAATTATTCGGTGGTCGAGGTTAGGGATCGACCGATATCGTTTTTTTAGGGCCGATAGCGATAATTGGTGGAGGTTAGGGCTGATAGCCGATAACTTATACCGATATTCCGGTATAAGTTATCGACTATTTATCCCCCCTCGACACCGCTGCAGAGCATTGATTTAAAGCGGGCGCTTCAAATCAATGCACTGCAGTGGCTTTTGCGGTGCCATAGGCCGCCGCCACCACCACCCGCTTCTCTCCCCCTACCTGTCAGGGTGGTCCGGGCCATCCATCCTCCCTTCCTGTAGTGTCCGGCGGCATTCCGGGTGGAGGGGGAACCGGTCCGGGCTGTCCTTCTTCTCCGGGGGTCCTCTTCTCCGCTCCGGCCTAGTACGCTGCATAGAAGCCGCTGCGCAGTGACGCCCGTGCGCAACGACGCACCAGACGTCACGGCGTAGCGGCGTCTATGCAGTGTACTAGGCCAGAGCCTGCCCGGAGTGGAGAAGAGGACCCCGGAGAAGGACAGCCCGGACCGGTTCACCCTCCACCCGGAATGCCGCCAGACACTACATGGCCCGGACCACCCCCATTACGGGTAAGTTTAAAATTTTTTATTTTTTTTTAATTGACTCCGACGGTGGGGGAGGGGTCCGACCGGTATAGCGGTATGGGCAAAAATCCATACCGTGATACCGACCAGCACTACGGGGGGCGGTCGCGGGGCGGCGGATCGGGAGGGCGGTGCGGTGGGGGGCGGGGCATTATCGGCTTATCGGCAAGGTAATTGCCGATACCGATAATGCCCAAAATCGTGATTATCTGCCGAAAATATCGGCCATACCGATAATCGGTCGATCCCTAGTCGAGGTGACCGTAATTCTCCTTCTTTCCCTGTTCATCCTAATATCCATAAGATGATTAATGATGAGTAGGCTAGGCCCGATAAGGGGCCCTTCATTCCTAAAGACATTCAGAGACATTGGCCCTCATTTACTATTCTAAACCCGACTTCTTTTGTCAGGTTTTTTTGGCACGTCTTTGTCTGCGACATGTCGCAGACGTCGTGCGTAGACATCGTGCGACATCTCACAGACATCGTGCGCCAGTCCGTGCGCCAACATTTTTTCCCGACGGACCCGATGTGGACTCTCCCAAACCCGAAAAAAGGGGCATAACACGACATTTCTGAGCTTTCCTACGTATTTATAAAGGTTTCCAACCCGAATTTGTTGAATTGTTGTGGATTTTTTCCCGACAACTCAGAGGAGTTGGAAATCAAAACAAACAAAACCCACGTGCGACAAACAGGATGCGACATAATAATAAATATCAGGGGGAAAAGCAATCGGGTAAGAAAGCAACATAGACTTACAAATCGATTTTCTAAGTAAATGAGGGCTACTATCCCTTTCCCAAATCTGATTCCTCTAACTGGGATACTATTCCAAAGGTTGATGCTCCCATAGCCAAGGTAGCCAAAAATACTTCATCAGGGATGTGGAATTCCTATCGCCCGACACCCGGGACTAGCAGTTTTGGGCGCCGGGCAGGTGAATTTGTCCGGCCCTTAGCCCGGGCAAGCAGGGCCGGACCTGACAAGTGCGGCGGCGATCTGCAGTCTGTATGGAGAGGGCTCCCGACTCCTGCCCGCTCCATACTCTGTAGCCTGTGTCCTCGGAAGCAGAGCAGGGGAGATGAGAAGCTGTGTACAGTATTTGTCTTCTCTCCCCTGCTCTGCAGACGTGTGGGGGGAGATGAGGGGGCGTGGCTTATTTTTCCCCATGCAGACCTGCATCCTCTGCATTACCTCCCCCCAGCTGTAGCGTCGGAGAGCTGAGGGGATGAGGCGCGTCTGCACGGGTAGATGCTTGCAGCGCTCTGCAGTATGTATGGAGCGGCTCGGGATTCCTGCCCGCTCCATACTCTGCAGCCCCCGGCTGTTCTCAGTAGCTGGGGGCCGCCGCTAATAGCCAGCATGCGGAGGTCGCCGCGGCTGGCTATTAAACCTTTAGATCGCTCCTGTCAAAGCTGACAGCGGCGTCTAAAGGGACATGTGAATGCTCCCTGGTGGGCTAGTGGGGTGGATTAAAAACTACAGATCATGGCGCAAAAAATGAGCCCTCATACATCCCCGAATACAGAGTTATAAGGGTCAGAAGCATACCAATTTTTATAAATTGGGTATCCTTTAAATCCTATGGACCTACAGAAAAAAGATAATGGAGGGACATTTATCATTGATAAATATGTCACATGTTAGCAAAACCAAAAGCACAAAAATAACTTCAAAAAGTTTTGAAGTTATTTTTGTGCTTTTGGTTTTGCTAACATGTGACATATTTATCATACCATACTCATGACACATAAGAAAAAAACAATAAATCCCTTCATCAGAACACAATATTGTATCATTCCTCCTCTCCTCTGCGACTTAATCAGCATAAAATGTCGCAGTTGCACACACAACTGCTTTTGTTATGTTTTTTTTTTTCCCCTTTAGCCAGGTCTGGGCAGGTGTAGATTTGCTGTTTTGGAAGGGTTTGCTACTTTTTGTGCTACATTCTCTTGATATTCAGTTACCACTGCAAGTTGAAAACTGAAGTTGACTGTTGCATGATAATTTGTAGCTTTTTGTTGTGTAATGTTGCAAAAAGTGCTTTGACACTTATTTCATGCGCAGTTAGTAAAATAAACTGAATCCCCCAAAACTTACAAAGATTTTGAAAAAATGTCTTTCGATTTTGCTCCACAAATTTTTTTGGGGGATTTCACTGTAGATATTTGTTTGATACAAATATCAAACAGTATGGGGCATGATATTCAAAGGATGGTACAGTAGCAGGAAAACCCACAATGTGTATTTTTTTTTTTTTTTTTTTTTATGTAAAAGATTTTTGTAGTAAGATTATTCATTCCACACAGTACAGCATAAGCAGCCAGACTGAGACAGCTGTACCAGCTGTACCTATACAGGACCTTATTACAATCCCAGACAAGTGCTGCACTAGCGCCGATCTCGTAGGGTCATTCATTTACTGAGCATGTCACGTGACTGTATCCTCTTGCTAGCAGGGCTGCACAAACAATTGCTGGATTTCAGTATTGCTAGCATCTGTATAGGTACCCGTGTATTTTTGCTTTTACATATATTGTATACCATAGGTATATTTGTTCCACTACCAGGTAAAAATTTCGTCATTTTTCTTTCTTTTTTTTCCCCAAGCCAAAGGAATGCAATGGCATAAAGATACCAGTTGATATGAGCAAGCCAAACCCAAATGAGGTGGAGTTTGATAACCTGTACTTGGATATGAATGGCATCATCCATCCCTGCACTCACCCGGAGGATAAGTAAGTGCCAGTGTCTTTTTTATATGTATTTTAACCTCCCTGGCGGTATGATTCTGTCTGGAAATTTGTACCAAAAGCGGTACAATTTTTTGCATTGAAATTCCACATCTCCCCCCGTCACATTCTCCCCCCACCCCATATCACATTCATCTCCCCCCCCCCCCCCCCCCCCCTGTCACATTCATCTCCCCCCCCTGTCACATTCATCTCCCCCCCTGTCACATTCATCTCCCCCCCCTGTCACATTCATCTCCCCCCCCCTGTCACATTCATCTCCCCCCCCCCCTGTCACATTCATCTCCCCCCCCTGTCACATTCATCTCCCCCCCTGTCACATTCATCTCCCCCCCCCTGTCACATTCATCTCCCCCCCCCTGTCACATTCATCTCCCCCCCCTGTCACATTCATCTCCCCCCCTGTCACATTCATCTCCCCCCCTGTCACATTCATCTCCCCCCCTGTCACATTCATCTCCCCCCTGTCACATTCATCTCCCCCCTGTCACATTCATCTCCCCCCCTGTCACATTCATCTCCCCCCCTGTCACATTCTCCCCCCCCCCTTGTTACATTCTCCCCCTCCATGTTACATTCTCCCCCCTCTGTCACATTCTCCCCCCTCTGTCACATTCTCCCCCCTCTGTCACATTCTCCCCCCTCTGTCACATCCCCCCCTCTGTCACACCCCCCCCCCTCTGTCACCCCCCCCCCTCTGTCACCCCCCCCCCCCCTCTGTCACATCTCCCCCCCCCCCCTCTGTCACATCCCCCCCCCCCCCCCCCCCCCCCCTCCTCTGTCACATTCCCCCCCCCTCTCACATCTTCAGGGACCGGGATTAGGTAAGCAAAAGTTTTTTTTTTATTTTCTACCTTTTTACTTTTACACTTAGCTCAGTGTTTTTCTACCAGGGGGCCTCCAGCTGTTGTGAAACTACTACTCCCAGCATGCCCGGACAGCCTTTGGCTGTCCGGGCATGCTGAGAGTTGTAGTTTTGCAACATCTGGAGGCCCCCTGGTTGAGAAACACTGACTTTTAGCATATGTCTTTACCTGCTATGGCCGGCCCCCACCCCGGGATCCGACCCGAGCAGATAATCACATATTTTCCCGGGGGCTGCATCACTATATCGCAAAAAGCAAAAATCGCGATTCGATTGCTTTTGCGATATACTGTGCAGCCCGCACAGCAACTCTGCAATTCTACCCCGAGCGTGACTCGGGGTTACCGCTTCTAACAGCGAAAATTAACCCCGAGTCACGCTCGGGAATACCGCTAGGCTGGTTAATAAATTAAATAAATAATGAGGTTGTAATCTTTATTTCTGTTGTCTTCTGCAGACCAGCGCCTAAGAATGAAGATGAGATGATGGTGGCCATTTTCGAATACATTGATAGATTGTTTAATATTGTGAGGCCAAGGAGGTTGCTGTACATGGCTATAGATGGTGTGGTAAGTGTCTGCATTCTGGAACATCAGTTTTTCAACTCTTTGTAAGAAGCAATGAGGTTTGTAGAATAAATAAACATGAAGATCAGCCTACATTTAGCTTTCACAACTAATTTGCCCTCTGGTAATATTGGTTTAATGGAGAACGCTATGCACAGACCCAATTGTGCATTATGCAGTTCTTCACTCTTGCATAGTCCCTGTGGGCTGAATGAAGGCCTAGTTCCACTAACCTTTTATGGTGTATGTACATGTGCAGGTTTAAGGGTACAGAATGTACCTCTAACATAAGTGTAAGTGAGCAATTCTATATCGAGGAACAGGTCTTAGGGTCTGGCCTGTAAGTTTAGTTTGATCTGTAATTCTAGGGCTGATTTTCTTTATTCTTATCCTTCGGGGAAAATTCCCTAATGCAAATGGTATATGTAAAAATGTATATGAAAATTGATAAGTTTTAGTAAGCAAGCCTTTTGGATTGTTTATGTATTTATATAGGCACCTCGAGCTAAGATGAATCAGCAGCGATCTAGGCGTTTTAGGGCTTCCAAAGAAGGTGTAGAATTGGTGCTAGAGAAAAACCGCATCCGTGAAGAAGTGATCACCAAAGGTATGCAGATTAACTTCTACGTGATCTCCTGCAGCTTCTCTCAGGTCACCTGATGATCAGCTGATCACCTTTATTGCCCCATAACTATTTCTGTGGCAAATAAATGAGCATCTGTCAGCTTTCCTTACATGGATACTCAATAAGTATTGGCATTTCCCATAAATGAAACATTCAAGTGTATTTCCCTTTTTTTATTTTTTTAACTCTGCTTTCCGCTGTTCTTCAGTTATTTTTCTATAAATGTATAAGGAAGTTCTGTTTGTTGCTATTCCCCCATATTATAGGGGTATACCCTGACAGTCACTGCTGACTGCATCAGATTAATTTTATTCTTTTCCAGTGACTGTAACAGAGGAACAAATCACTCTGGTCCAGATTTATCAAACTGTATGAGAGAAAAAAATGAAGTGATTTTTTTTTTTTTTTTTTCTCCCCCACAGCAACCAATCACAGCTAACGAGCTGTGGTAAAGTGAAAGCTGAGCTGTGATTGGTTGCTGTGGGGAAATCACTTTTATTTTATTTTTTATTTTTTCCTCAGTTTGATAAATCTGGGTCTATATGATAAAGAAACAAGCAGAGCTCCACATGGGATGGTAAATCTGGCAGGTTAATATAAGGTATCTCTGCACACATTATGCTAACACTCCCAAGAAAGCTGATCAGAAACCATATGGCAAAGTTATAAATCAATATGTTCTTTACATTTGACACTGACAAAGCATTTCAAAGCAATAGCCTTTTTCCCAGGTGCTGCTTTGAACCAAGTGTTAGGCCATGTTCACACAGCATAAGTCTATTCGTCTTGCGGACACCAGAATCGGGAGTCTGCCGTGGAAATTCCGGTGTGAAAAATGCAGCAAAATCCCATTGAAGTCAATGGGAATCTGCTACAACGGAATGTCCGTGCAGAATTTCTGCTAGATAGTACGGATAAACATACCCTTTAGAATTGAGTATTAAATAAGTTACTAAGTGGGTAAAAGTACAGCTATGGCTAACTTTGTTAGTTTTATTGGTATTAGGGATTAGCGAAGTTACAGTAATTCGATGAGTCACAAACCTCACGGCTCGGCAGTTGCTGACTTTAGCCTGCATAAATTAGTTCAGCTTTCAGGTACTCCAGTGGGCTGGAAAAGGTGGATACAGTCCTAGGAGAGTTTCCTAGGGCTGTATCCACCTTTTCCAGCCTACCGGAGCACCTGAAAGCTGAACTAATATATGCAGGCTAAAGTCAGCAACTGTCGAGCCGTGAGGTTCGTGACGAATCAAATTACTGTAACTTCGCTAATCTCTAATTGGTATCATATACTTTATCTTTTTGGGCTTTTTTTTTCTTCTAGGTGGTTACCTTCCTCCTGAAGAGGTGAAAGAGAGGTTTGATAGTAACTGCATTACTCCTGTAAGTACTGAAATACATTTTATTAAATTGTTATAGTGTTTTTTATATACGTTAATAACAGATGTTTGTATATAGGGCACAGAATTTATGGACAACTTAGCGAAGTGTCTTCGTTACTATATTTCTGATCGATTAAATAATGACCCAGGCTGGAAAAATCTCTCAGTAAGTGGTTTTCTTTTTTGTACTTTAAAGTAGTAAATTTGAGTAGCTGTATCAGTCCAGTGATGCAGATGCAAATCAAAAAATTTTACAGTATCTTGCAATACCTTTTTTATTGGACTAACAGAATTTTGTAGAGACAAGCTTTCGGGATTCCTCCCTTTTATCAAGATCAAAGCAAATCTTTGGACTTGATAAAGGGAGGAATCCCCAAAGCTTGCCTCTACAAAATTCTGTTAGTCCAATAAAAAAGGTATTGCAAGATACTGCAACATTTTTTGATTTGCATTTGTCCTTTAAAAAAAGACTTGGTTGAACTTGATAGACATGTTATTTTTCGACCATACTATGTAACTTTGGTTTGGCAGATATTTTCATGATTTTGTCCGAAGAAAATGTATTTTGTAAATCAGTTCATAATGTAGCTATAGACAATTCCCGAAGGGTTTATCTTCTAAAACTGCAAATTTAGCATCTGCCATACATCACCTCTGCAGCAGCAGCTTCCCCAAAACATGACGGCTATTTTCAGGGGTTTCAGAAATGAATGCTTACCTGCCGATCTCTGTTCAATTGGCTTTAGAGATAAAGTATTGTCTCGAGTGACTGGCTGCAGTGGCCATATATCCTGCCAGGTTACTACTACAGTTGTGTTTCAAATTCTGGTATTACATGTTTCGACATATAATCTCTAAAGCTAAATCCGGAGCTCGGGACAGGCGGTCTCCAGGTCTGCGTGCCAGGTCTGCCTCGCCTTTATCTAAGGCTGTCTACACCCACCCTCCTGGGGTGCTGGAAGATGAGGAGTCAGGTTCTGCCTCTGATCCAGAGGACCGAGCCAGCATGTCCGACATGGTAGACAACTAGGGATCCTCTGGGACACCTTTCACCTAGGGGATCCCGGAACTTCGGACCCAGCTTCAGAAGTCTCCTTTCATCGCTCCTGTCGCTCTCCTAAGGTATTCAGCTCTCCTGCTGAATTTGACACCTTACTGGAAACTGCATGGAAGCATCCAGTCAAAAGCTTTTAGGTGACTAAGGTGGTTCAGGCGCAGTTACCCTTTGCCCAGGATCTTATTGCGAAATGGACGTCACAAACGCCTGTAGATCCTCCGGTTTCCAGTGTGTCAAAATCGACTACTCTACCTTTGACGGATGCAGCATCCTTTAAGGACCCGGTGGACAAGAGGATTGAGAATCTGGACAAATTTGCCTTTGAAGCGGCAGGTCCTCTCTGCTTTTTGTTTTTCTTCTGCTTGGGTGTCCAAAGCCCTTTTTGTCTGGGCATCCTACACAGCACCCACCCATTTGTTCTGGTGTCCTTGGTTCAGTTCCTTGTCTGAGGGTTGGTTCGGTTATTTTGTCTGTGGTTTCCTCAGACAGTTGCTGTCTGGTCATGATGGGAGTTCGTAATTTTGCTACAGCTGGACACACAGTGGTTGGAGTCTGTACAACCAGATTTCTGACATGTCGGGGATTCATAGAGTTTTGACGTGACATTGCCAATCGAAATATTTCCTACTGCAATGATGTCAAAGCAATTTTCTGTAGTTTTATGTATAGCTTTCTAAACATTAACGGTGTTCACAGTGCCTTTTTTAATAAGCGTAGTTTGTATCAAAAAAAGCCTTTCCTGTTTTGCATCTGTTTTTGACTCTTTAACCCCTTAAGGACGCAGGACGTAAATGTACGTCCTGGTGAGGTGGTACTTAACGCACCAGGACGTACATTTACGTCCTAAGCATAACCGCGGGCATCGGAGCAATGCCCGTGTCATGCGCGGCTGATCCCGGCTGCTGATCGCAGCCAGGGACCCGCCGGCAATGGCCGACGCCCGCGATCTCGCGGGCGTCCGCCATTAACCCCTCAGGTGCCGGGATCAATACAGATCCCGGCATCTGCGGCGGTTCGCGATTTAAATGAACGATCGGATCGCCCGCAGCGCTGCTGCGGGGATCCGATCATTCATAACGCCGCACGGAGGTCCCCTCACCTTCCTCCGTGCGGCTCCCGGCATCTCCTGCTCTGGTCTGTGATCGAGCAGACCAGAGCAGGAGATGACCGATAATACTGATCTGTTCTATGTCCTATACATAGAACAGATCAGTATTAGCAATCATGGTATTGCTATGAATAGTCCCCTATGGGGACTATTCAAGTGTAAAAAAAAATGTAAAAGTAAAAAAAAAAGTGAAAAATCCCCTCCCCAATAAAAAAGTAAAACGTCCGTTTTTCCTATTTTACCCCCAAAAAGCAAAAAAACATTTTTTATAGACATATTTGGTATCGCCGCGTGCGTAAATGTCCGAACTATTAAAATAAAATCTTAATGATCCCGTACGGTGAACGGCGTGAACGAAAAAAAATAAAAAAAGTCCAAAATTCCTACTTTTTTAATACATTTTATTAAAAAAAAATTATAAAAAATTTATTAAGTTTTTTTATATGCAAATGTGGTATAAAAAAAAGTACAGATCATGGCGCAAAAAATGAGCCCCCATACCGGCCACTTATACGGAAAAATAAAAAAGTTAGAGGTCATCAAAATAAAGGGATTATAAACGTACTAATTTGGTTAAAAAGTTTGTGATTTTTTTTAAGCGCAACAATAATATAAAAGTATGTAATAATGGGTATCATTTTAATCGCATTGACCCTCAGAATAAAGAACACACGTCACTTTTACCATAAATTGTACGGCGTGAAAACAAAACCTTCCAAAATTAGCAAAATTGCGTTTTTCGTTTTAATTTCCCCACAAAAATAGTGTTTTTTGGTTGCGCCATACATTTTATGATATAATGAGTTATGTCATTACAAAGGACAACTGGTCGCGCAAAAAACAAGCCCTCATACTAGTCTGTGGATGAAAATATAAAAGAGTTATGATTTTTAGAAGGCGAGGAGGAAAAAATGAAAACGTAAAAATGTAATTGTCTGAGTCCTTAAGGCCAAAATGGGCTGAGTCCTTAAGGGGTTAAAAGAAAAAGAAAAAACTTCTTTATTTTTTTTTTATTTTTTTTTTTGCAGGTCATTTTATCTGATGCAAGTGCACCTGGAGAAGGTGAACATAAAATTATGGATTACATTAGACGACAAAGAGGTATGTTGTACTAAATTATTGAAACCCTGTTTATATGTTTCAAGATAACTACAACCAACTTTTTTTTTATTGTTCTTTTCTGAACAGCTCAGCCCCATCATGACCCCAACACTCATCATTGCTTATGTGGTGCTGACGGTAAGCACTGGATTGTGCCTTTCTTTATAATGTGGAGATTAGATTAATTCCTTTTGTGCAGTTTATGCTTGTTTTTTTATTAATTTATGCATTCCATGCAGTTTATAGGTCAGCTTCTCGGATAAATCGATGAAGCTCGTTCTAAATCTCTGTGCAAAACAATGCTGTCCTAGAATAAATGGTGGCAGTTTTAGTTGATTGAGAGCAAATAGTTTGTTTACTTTAGATGCTTTGGCGATGTGTCTAACAGAGGGTAAATTTGTAACATATTCACTTCAACTTCCAAATAAAGTAAAGGTGCTGTTTGTTACATAGTCAGATTTAAAACAGTGATTAAGTTTAACTTGTGTTAGCAAGCATGTAATCACAACTGCCATTTGGAGTAGGCATACCCACTGGACTCCGATGCATAGAAAGTACAGGGGCTGTAGTCAGGTTACAAAAAGTGACCAAAACTAGCTGTTTTGGACTTTGGAATTTTTTTTTTTTGTGTACGCCATTGACCGTGTGGTTTAATTAACAATATATTTTTATAGTCCGGACATTTCCGCACATGGCGATACCACATATGTTTATTTTTATTTACACTGTATTTTTTTGATCATCTGCATAGAACTACATGCGGATGATCAGTGTTATCAGGGCTTGACTTCTCCTGCCTGGATCTCGGGCATTGAGAAGTCAATCACTGATCGGACACACTGGAGGCAGGTAAGGGACCCTCCTGCTGCATCCTAGCTGATTGGGACACCGCGGTGTCCCGATCAACCCGACTGAGCTCCCGGGATGCAATTTTTTAAACTTTATACGTGGCGATCAACTTTGATCGCCGCGTCTAAAGGGTTAATAGCGCGCGGCACAACGATCGGTGCAGCACGCTATTAGCCCAGGGTTCCAGCTTTAATTAGCTGCTGGGACCAAACTGCTATGATGCCGAGTCATGGCGTGACCCCGCGTTATAGACCGGGTGCAGGGTGTACAGGTACGCCCTTCGTCCTTAAAAAGTTAAAGGAAACTGTCACCCGTTCAACCGCACGATAACCCGATACACCGGTTTATAGTGCAGATGAACAGGAGATCGATGTGGGGTCTCTGACTGCTATACCTACCTGCAGTCCAGAACCACGATCCTCCGAAGGTCCCCCTCTTTCATCGCAGACTTGCGCTGTGAAGGTGGGCCCATCTGCTGGATTTAAATATTCATAAGCGTTGGTCACGTGAGCGCTTCGGAGGATTGGGGTTCTGGACTGCAGGTAGGTATAGCAGTCAGAGACCCTGCATCGGTCTCCTGTTCACCCGCACTATAACCCGGTGTATCGGGTTATGGTGCGGGTGACAGTTTTCCTTTTTAAAGCGTTATGGTCCTTTTTTTAAAAAATTACTTTTAATATGTCGATCAGATCTGTGAAAAATTGATTGCCCCGGGTGTCACTCCTGAGAATCGCTGCAATCGATTTATTAGTTGGGGAAGTCAGCCACATTGTGCCCCACTACCTGACCGGCCATGAAATCCGTCAAGATCTCTGCATTGAAGTCTATGTACGGATCACTAAGGCAACCAGGGAGAGGAGCACAATGCAGCCCGCTTCCCCAGCTAAGGCTGGGTTCACACTATGATTTGAACTACGGTTTCCGTATACGGCTGGGAGGAGGGGTGGGCGGGGCTTAATCGCGGCGCCCGCACTCAGCCATATTCGGGAACCGTAGTTAATGTATGTCTGAGCCGACCAGAGTGAACCGCAGCCTCCGGTCGGCTGCTTTTTCGGCAGTATGCGGTTTCCCGACCGCAGGCAAAAACGTGGTCGAACACGTTTTTGCCTGCGGTCGGGAAACCACATATGGCCGAAAAAGCAGCCGACCAGAGGCTGCGGTTCACTCCGGTCGGCTCATAGACATACATTAACTACGCCGCGAGTAAGCCCCGCCCACCCCTCCTCCAGCCGTATACGGGAACCGTAGTTCAAATCGAAGTGTGAACCCAGCCTAAGAACTCTAATTTGAAGCAGGCCTCAAGTGAAACCCGCGGCCCATCAACAACTTTTGACATGTCTGCTAGACATATCAAAAGTTATTAATGACAGTAATTCTTTTAGGATAAATTGAATATACTGGAATTACTCACATTGAACATAGTCTGATATTCCAGCAGCATGTCATAGGAGTTGATATGTAGGTTTGTGGGAGCCGATTAAAAATATCTTGTAATTTATTATTCATTTAAATCTCTCCTCATTCTGGCCTTAGGGGTCCAGTGGGTGGTTCTATACAGTTGTTGACAATCTGTATGCCCTCTCATATCCTTTTTGGAGGACTGCCCAATGAAAGTTTAATCAGTATACTGAAAGTTTATAAGAAAATGTCATATTAATCTTCTCAGCAACTTGAGCTCTCTAACTTACTGTCTGCAGATCAGATTACCTGTTCAATCTGATAGGTTCCACTGTCTTGGCCTTGCCAGTAAAGCATACCAAGCTCATCTTAAAGCAGATCTCTGATTGCCATATTTGCCTTGTATTGACAAAGTAGAAAGCAAAAAATAAAATGTGTTTTATATACTGGATGGTAGCGCAAAAGCAATCAAATCGTGATTTTAGCGGTGCGGCCACCCGGGAAAACTTGCAATTATCTGCTCGGGCCGTCTCCCGTGTGCTGCTGCAGGCGGGGGCCGTCCAAAGCAGGTAAAAACAAATTTAAATACTAAGTCAGTGTTTCCAAACCAGGGTGCCTCCAGTTGTTGGAAAACTACAACTCCCAGCATGCACGGACCGGCAAAGTCTGTCTGGGCATGCTGGGAGTAGTAGCTTCACAACAGCGGGAGGCACCCTGGTAGAAAAACACTGCGCTAAGTAAAAGGTCACAGGGAGAAAAATTTAAACTTCTGCTCACCTACTCTTGATCCCTGCAGATGCAGTTTCCCTAGGTTCAGTCTGGTGTCTCCTTTCTTCTCATACTAGTAGTAGTAGTAGGACCTTTTCAGCCAATCACTGGCTGCAGCGGTGTCACGTGTCAAGCCAGTGATTGGCTGATGGGGAAAGGTCTCCTTCGGCAGCAAACACACTAGGTTTCCCGGATCCGGTGGGAGATTTGAAAATGGGGGGGGGGGGGGGGTTGTTTATATGTGTGTACAATGTGACAGGGGGGGAAATGTGGTGGGAGAAGATGTGACGGGGGGGGGGGGGAAGAGAAATTAAATGGAGATGTGAAATGGCAGTGGTCATGAAATGAGTGGATAGTTGTAAAATGGAGGAGATTGGACATGAAATGGTGGGATTTCACCGTTTATTATATCGCATGGCATATTGAAATCGCAATATTTAGGCCCATAATCGCAATCGCACATTTTCCCCATATTGTGCAGCCCTACTGGATGGCTTTAAAAAATATTACATGTCCTTTTATTTTTAGCTGACCTTATCATGCTTGGACTTGCTACTCATGAACCCAACTTTACCATCATCAGAGAAGAGTTTAAGCCTAACCAGCCAAGGCCGTGTGCGCTGTGCAGTCAGTTTGGGCATGAGCTAAAGGAATGTCAAGGCTTACCCCGTGAGAAAAAAGGAGAGGTATATCATTAGCAGTTTAGTGCATTTTTCTTCTAGCGTTTACATAGTTCTGCACCATTTTTCACGTGGTTTAAAAAAATATATATCAAGCTCTTAATTTTTCTTCTATTTTTAAACCTGTTTACTTCTCTCTCCTTATTAGCATGATGAATTTGCCGATCGTCCCCCTGGCTGTGAACAAGAGTTTATCTTCATTCGTCTCAATGTATTACGTGAGGTTCGTACCCTTTGAAAGCTAAAAATGTTCTTTTAACTATTCAAAATTATTTTCAGTTTACATTGTATTGTACACTGTGGTTCACCCAGCCAATCCGTTTAATGGAAATGTGTACATTTTGGTTTTTCAGTACCTGGAAAAAGAGCTGGTCATGACAAACTTGCCTTTCCCATATGACTTTGATAGAACGGTCGATGATTGGGTCTTCATGTGTTTCTTTGTTGGCAATGATTTCTTGCCACATCTGCCATCACTGGAAATCAGGTAAATTTGGGTAATGTTTAGCATACATGGGAGCGGAGATGCAGTGACCAGGCACCACTGCTACACAGTGAATGGAGCTAGTTGATAACGGTCCTGCTCACAGTGTAGTTACATTAGCCCTGCAGAAGAGCTGATCAGCATGGGTGCTGGTTCTTGAGTATCCTGAGGATCAGTTCTCTGTGAAATCAGAAAAACTCTTTTTTTAATTGGTAAAAAATATATATATTTTTATTTTTAGGGAAGGTGCAATTGACAGACTTGTAAGGATTTACAAAGACGTTGTGCAGAAGACTGGGGTGAGTTTTTTCAGTTTTTTTTTGTTAGGGGCTGTATCCCCTAAAAACATGCTGTAACAAAACAGCATCTGCACGATATCTGAAATATATACTAACACTTGTGGATGGGTTTTAATAAATCAAAGAATGTACGTGGTCCTGTGAATACTGTATGTTGAGTTGTATTCATATATGTTCATATCAATGGTCTGCAATCCATCTTAGCTTGGTGAAGTCTGGCCTTAAATATATCCATGACTCCCTGTGGAGATTTTCAGTACTGATTTTTTTCAACCTTTTGCATTACAGGGCTACCTTACTGAGAGTGGGTTTGTGAACTTGGAAAGAGTGCAGATGATCATGCTGGCTGTTGGGGAAGTGGAAGATAGTATTTTCAAGAAACGAAAAGAGGATGATGTTTGTTTTACACTTTTTTTTTTTTTTTTTTTTATATATATACTTTGTTTTATTACTGTATGCTTACATTGTTTTCCCTGTCATTCTTCTAGGAGAACTTTAAGAGGAGAAACAAAGAGAAGAAGAAGCGAATGAAGGTGAGCGGTGTATTTTGCTTACATCATAGAATTGGTGCATAGTGTCTGGATTTACTGTTAGTGGCCTAGTCCAGGCTTATATTGGACCACTTTGCTGCTTTCACTTCATGCAACAAACAAGGCATTAGCTGCTTGCTTCTACATTCACATTGTCATGGCAACATGACATTAATAGAGGTTCTCATTGTTACTGAAGAGAGATCTGTCTTCATCTGCCGCTTGATCCCTGTAATCTGCTAAACTACATAGAGGCAGGGAGCGCACAGATAATGTTTTAGTGTAAGTAAAACATGTAAGTCAAAGCAAATATCAACAAAACTATGTAGTTGTTACATGTACAAGCTAGGTAAAGTGTGTTGGGAAAGTTTTCAAAGCCTCTCACTTTTTTCACATTTTTATTTAGTGGCCTTGTGCTAAAAAAAAATTAAGATTTCCCCCATCATTCTGCACCCAGTACATCAATCTTTTTTATTTTTTTTACATTTTTTTTCTTTCTACTTCAATGCCATATTTTAGTTTATCCTTTTCAATAAAGGGGAGAGTACTCAACAGCTTTTTATTTGTTTATTTTTATTTTATTTTTTTATACCATTCTTCTTGATTGCAAAAAACAACAAAGTTTTAACGTCCCTTCCAATGCTCTCACCTCCCCGTTGTGTTGGTATCGCGCTCCTGAGCCCTAGTCCTCTTCTATGAATTCTGGGGCCTGACATGTGAGACTGTGCTCAGCTTATATATTTTTGGGGCAGGCAGAATCGAGAGAAGAAAAAATTAATACTCCGTAAACCGAAGTATTCAGATCCTTTATTTGGTACTAAGTTGAAGCCCCTTTGGCAACAACCAGATGACTTCAGGATGAAACCACTAGCTTTACACACCTTTATTTTGGGGATTTTCTGCTATTCTTCTTTCCAGATCCTCTCAAGCTCTGTTGGGTTGGATTGGGACAGTCGGTGGACAACGATTTTTAGATCTATTTAGAGATGGTTACTCCAGAATTTTATTACATCCACTGAAGACAATGGTTCAATATACAGTTTTGCATTGAAAATCAGGTTTAATATTGTGGCGTACCTGAAGTCAAAGAATATGTTAATACTTTAAGAAGCAATTGAAAATATTACATGGTGTTTTGAAGCTCATGCCATAATTAAAATTATTCAGGAATCTGCTTATCAAAGACATTGTCCGTATGTTCACAACACTGTTGCATAGTAACATGATGTTTGAAATAGTGACTGTTTATGCGTTTAGCTGCTGATACTTTAGACATGGAATGTACACAGAATAGAGACGAACAAATTTCGCTATCAAGGGGGTTCTCTACCTTCTACATTGATGGCATATTTATAAATGTAATGACCTGTAAAAAAAAAAAAAAAAAGCTGCATTGTGTTTCTAACAGCTTCAGCAAACAAAAACATGGTACTAATGAAATGCATGAAAATAGTCATTGCATTTTTTTTTTTTTTTTTCATGCAGCACAATAATGTTGTTTTCCTTTTATATTGTTAGAGGGAGCAAAATCAAGCATTTACCCCCACTGGACAGTTTGCCCCTCAGGCGCTAGGTCGGAGAGATATGTCTGGCCCCAACCCTATTGTCAACCCAAGACAAACTGCGTATGAAATGAGAATGCAAGGTTCTGTAAGTATGAACTTGTTTACAGTCTGTTTAGAACAGTGACCTTATTTACATCTACATGTATTTGTATTTTTCGCTGTCAGTTTTTTTTTTTTTTTCAAAATTATGTTCTAACAGTCATGGCTTGTTAATGTAAAATTTATGTCATAAGTCAATTTATAAAAATCTTCTAATGCATAAAGGTTATTTCTCTCCATAAAACAGTACTTACAATAACCTTATAAAAGCTGTGTATTGTAATAAGTTTACTACTATATAGAAATCAGTTATATAGACTACTCCGGGGAAACCGGGCAAGTTTTTTATTTATATATATTTTTTTGTAATTACAAATTTGTGAGCCCTTCTATATTTTTATTGGTGCTATTTTTGTCATTGATTAGACATACATTTTTTTTTACACTTTTTATTAAATTTTTTGGGGATGTGATAAGTAGCAATTCTGTTTTTTGCCATTGTTTTTACATTTACATCATTCACTACACAGTTTTGTTAACCCCTTAAGGACCAGGCCATTTTACACCTTAGGACCAGAGCGTTTTTTGAACATCTGACCACTGTCACTTTAAGCATTAATAACTCTAAGACGCTTTTACCTATCATTCTGATTCCAAGATTGTTTTTTCGTGAAATATTCTACTTTATGTTATTGGTAAAATTTTGTCGATACTTGCATCGTTTCTTAGTGAAAAATTCCAAAATTTGATGAAAAAATTGAAAATTTTGCATTTTTCTAACTTTGAAGCTCTCTGCTTGTAAGGAAAAATGGATATTCCCCAAATTTTTTTTTTTCTATTCACATATACAATATGTCCACTTTATGTTTGCATCATAAAATGTACGTGTTTTTACTTTTGGAAGACACCAGAGGGCTTCAAAGTTCAGCAGCAATTTTCCAATTTTTCACAAAAATTTCCAAAATCACAATTTTTCAGGAACCAGTTCAGGTTTGAAGTGGATTTGAAGGGTCTTCATCTTAGAAATACCCCATAAATGACCCATTATAAAAACTGCACCCCCCAAAGTATTCAAAATGACATTCAGTAAGCGTTTTAACCCTTTAGGTGTTTCACAGGAATAGCAGCAAAGTGAAGGAGAAAATTCACAATCTTCATTTTTTACACTTGCATGTTCTTGTAGACCCAATTTTTGAATTTTTACAAGGGGTAAAAGGAGAAAAATGTATACTTATATTTGTAGCCCAATTTCTCTCGAGTAAGCACATACCTCATATGTCTATGTAAATTGTTCGGCGGGCGCAGTAGAGGGCTCAGATGCGAAGAGCGACGAGGGGATTTTGGAGAGTACATTTTCTGAAATGGTTTTTGGGGGCATGTTACATTTGGGAAGCCCCTATGGTGCCAGAAACAGGAGAAAATACCCACATGGCATACCATTTTGGAAACTAGACCCCTTGAGGAACGTAACAAGGAATAAAGTGAGCCTTAATACCCCACAGGTGTTTCACGACTTTTGCCATATGTAAAAAAATGTTTCAAAAATTTCACTAAAATGTGTTTCCACCCAAATTTCACATGTATGCAAGGGTTAATAGCAGAAAATACCCCCCAAAATTTGTAACCCCATCTCTTCTGAGTATGGAGGTATCCCATAAGTTGACCTGAAGTGCACTACGGGCGAACTACAATGCTCAGAAGAGAAGGAGTCATATTTGGCTTTTTGAGAGCAAATTTTGCTCGGGGGGCATATCGTATTTAGGAAGCCCCTATGGTGCCAGGACAGCAAAAAATACCCACATGGCATACCATTGTGGAAACTAGATCCCTTGAGGAACGTAACAAGGAATAGAAAGTGAGCCTTAATACCCCACAGGGGTTTCACGACTTTTGCAGACGTGAAAAAAAAGATTTTTTCACTAAAATGTGTGTTTCAACCCCCCCAAATTTCACATTTTTGCAAGGGTTAATAGCAGAAAATACCCTCCCAAAATTTGGGAACCCCATCTCTTCTGAGTATGGAGGTATCCCATAAGTTGACCTGAAGTGCACTACGGAGCGAACTACAATGCTCAGAAGAGAAGGAGGTCATATTTGGCTTTTTGAGAGCAAATTTTGCTCGGGGGTGCATGTCGCATTTAGAGAAGCCCCTATGGTGCCAGGACAGCAAAATACCCCCACATGGCATACCATTTTGGAAACTAGACCCCTTGAGGAACGTAACAAGGGGTCAGTGAGCATGTACCCCCCACTGGTGTCTGTCAGATCTTTGGAACAGTGGTCTGTGCAACATTTTCCCACTGTTCCAAAGATCTGTCAGACACCAGTGGGGTGTAAATTCTCACTGCACCCCTCATTACATTCTGTGAGGGGTGTAGTTTCCGAAATGGGGTCACATGTGGGGTTTTTTTTTTTTTTGCGTTTGTCAAAACCGCTGTAACAATCAGCCACCCCTGTGCAAATCACCTCAAATGTACATGGCGCACTCTCCCTTCTGGGCCTTGTTGTGCGCCCCCAGAGCACTTTGCGCCCACATATGGGGTATCTCCGTAGTCAGGAGAAATTGCATTACAAATTTCGGGGGGCGTTTTTCCCTTTTACCTCTTGTCAAAATGAAAAGTATGGGGCAACACCAGCATGTTAGTGTAAAAAAATCTTTTTTTTACACTAACATGCTGGTGTAGACCCCCAACTTCACCTTTTCATAAGGGGTGAAAGGAGAAAAAGCCCCCCAAAATTTGTTAGGCAATTTATCCCGAGTACGGCGATACCCCATATGTGACCCTAAACTGTTGCCTTGAAATACGACAGGGCTCTGAAGTGAGAGAGCGCCATGCACATTTAAGGCCTGAATTAGGGATTTGCATTGGGGTGGACATAGGGGTATTCTACGCCAGTGATTCCCAAACAGGGTGCCTCCAGCTGTTGCAAAACTCCCAGCATGCCTGGACAGTTAACGGCTGTCCGGCAATACTGGGAGTTGTTGTTTGCAACAGCTGGAGGCTCCATTTGGCGTACCAGACGCTTTCATTTTTATTTGGGAGGGGCAAGGGGCCGTGTAGGGGTATGTGTATATGTAGTGTTTTTTACTTTTTATTTTATTTTGGTAGTGTAGTGTTTTTAGGGTACAGTCACACGGGCGGGGGGGTTACAGCGAGTTTGAGCTGCTGCGCAAAATTTGCTGCATCGCAAACTTGCAGCCTGATACTCACTGTAAGCCCCTGCCCATGTGAGTGTACACTGTACATTCACAGGGGGGGGGGGGGGGGGACCTCCAGCTGTTGCAAAACTACAACTCCCAGCATGCACAGTCCATCAGTGCATGCTGGTAGTTAGTTTTGCAACAGCTGGAGGCACACGGGTTGGGAAACACTGAGTTAGGAAACAGACAATGTTTCCCAACCAGTGTGCCTCCTGTTGTTGCAAAACCACAACTCCCAGCATTCTCAGGCATGCTGGGAGTAGTAGTTCGGCAACATCTTTAGAGCCAGATGTTGCCGAACTACAACTCCCAGCATGCTTGGAGTTGTAGTTTTGCAACATCTGGAGGACTTCCATTTGCAGACCACTAATACAGTGGTTCCCAATCTGTGCCCTTCCAGATGTTGCAAAACTACAACTCCCAGTATGCCAAAACTGTCCAGGCATGCTGGGAGTTGTAGTTCTGCAACGAAGGGCCAGATGTTACAGAACTACAACTCCCAGCATGCCTGGACAGTAAGGGCATGCTGAGGATGTGTAGTTTTGCAACATCTGGAAGGGCACAGTGGTCCCAAAACTGTGGACCTCCAGATGTTGCAAAACTACAACTCCCAGCATGCCCAGACGCCAAGGGCTGTCTGGGCATGCTGGGAGTTGTAGTTTACAAGGTCCCATTACAGCAATGCATGTCGCTTTACGGCGACGTGCATTGCTGTAAAGGGCCCGACCGCGGCTGAAGATCTACTCACCTGTCGCCGCTGCCGCCGTCTCCGCCGGGATCCGGGTCTTCAGGGACGAGGTAAGTACCGGGGCTGGGCCCCAGCACTCCCCCTGTCCCCCGCCGCGTCCTCCAGTCTTCCTCCCGTCCTCTCCGGACTTCAAGGGGCCGGGCAGGACGGGAGGAAGTAAACCCCCCCCCCCCCCCCCCTGCGATTGGTCGGTTAACCGACGGATCGCAGGGGATCGGAGGAGGTGGCCGGCTTGCCACCTCGCTCCTAGTCCCCTGGCCGGGATCATGCGAAATTACCGGGCGGTCGGGTCCCAGAGACCCGATCAGCCCGGTATCGCCGCAGATCGCAAGGGCGATTTTCCTTGCGATTTGCGGCGATCGCCTACATGGCCCCCCTCGGCTTTTGCCCTGGATGCCTGCTGAAGGATTTCAGCAGGCATCTGGTTTCGATCTCTGCCCGGCGAGCGGCAGAGACCGGAAAACGCCATGACATTGTGGATCGTCATTGGTCCTTAAGGCCCAGGGTGCCATGACATTCCACAACGTCATTGGTCCTTAAGAGGTTAATCTTTAATTTCAATAGTCTGAACCTTTCTGTACACAGTGGGGGGGGGGGATATATAGATATATAGATTATAGATATAGATATATATAGATATATATATATATAGAAAGATAGATAGATAGATAGATAGATAGATAGATAGATATAGATATATATAGATAGATGTATATAGAAATATAGAGATAGATAGATAGATAGAAATATAGATATATAGATATAGATAGATAGATAGAAATATAGATATATAGATATAGATATATATAGAAATATAGATATAGATATATATATATATATATATATATATATATATATAGATATAGATAAATATATATATATATATATATATATATATATATATATATATATATATATATATATATATATATAGAAATATAGATATAGATAAATATATATATATATATATATATAGAGAGAGATAGATAGATAGATAGAGAGAGATAGAGATATATATATATATATATATATATAGAAATATTATTTTTTTTTTCTTTTTTTTTTTTTTTTTTTTTTTTTTTTTTTACTTTAAGTTGAAAAATGGGAAAAGGGTTTGACTTGAAATGTTGTGGTTGAATTGTGGGGCAATTTATATAGTGGTTAACACAATGATAAGGTTTTGTTTAGTTTTTTTTCTACTTTATAGTCCTCATAGAGACTTGTATTGGGGTACTTCGGTGGAAAACAATTTTCAGATCAACTGACAGTTACAGATTTGTAAATTACTTTATTTTTTGTTTTAAATCCAAATCTTTCCTGTACTTATCAGCTGCTGTATACTAGGGATCGACCGATTATCGGTTTGGCCGATATTATCACGATTTCTCTTATCGGCTCCATTGGGGGACACAGACCGTAGGTGTATCTTGCTGTCTCTAGGAGGTGTGACACTATGGTAATAAAAAAAGTCAGCTCCTCCCAGTAGGATATACCCGCGTTCAGGGGGTGGACATGGGCTGGATTCTCCAGTCCAGGTCTTCTGTTTTTTATTTTACTAGTATAGGGACGTGTTAGTTTTTTTGTTCCCTTTCTTTTCCGTTTTCAGGTGGGGACTCGGGAACTGCGGTTCACTGTTTCCCCATTGCGAGTAAGGGGGCACAGACATTGCGTATATTCACTGTTAACCCCCCCCTTGCCAACGGTCAGTGCCTGGGTGGTACCTCATGGGTCCGGGTCCCACTATTTTCCTGCTCGCGCATAGCAGCCAGGCGTGATGCAGGTAACTAAAGCTGACTGAAGACTTCACTGAAGACTTCATTAGGTAAGTTCTTCTGACTGAGGTAAGTACTTTCTCTCTCTCCCCTCAGGTAAGCGGACTTGCAACTGCTGCAGCCCCCCTGTTTTTTGGCCCACCTTTTCAGGTTGGGCTGGCTTACTGGAATGGACCTTTATTGGGGACTTTTTTCTGGGGCAGCAGTGGCACTCTGAGGGGGCATGTATGTTATGTTTGGCACTGTGTGTGTGTGTGTGTGTGTGTGTGGTGTAGTGTTACGTTGAACAGTGCCTTATATGCGGCTTACAGCTGCGGCGCTAGTACGGGCCGGCTTACTTTTTGTTTTCGCCGGCAGCGCCTTATATGCAGCTGACAGCCGCGGCGCTGGTACGAGCCGGGCGCTCTCTGCGCCGGCTTACTTTAGTTTTCTCCGGCAGTCTCCGGCGTATTTACCGCCTGCTCTGTTCTCCCGAGCGCATATGCGAAGCGCATATGCGAATGACATGTGTGCTCGGGACAGGGAGGCGGGCGCCATTACATCTCCTTCTCGGCCTGGTTTTAGCTCCGCCCACAGGGCTGTCGGAGCTCTTCTGAGGCGCGCATCAGCCTCCAATCAGTGCCGTGGGTGCGCCAATTTCAGTCA